>NW_026623067.1:73168443-73258443 GCF_023065955.2 Ursus arctos
AATTTGAAGTCTTTTTTTCACTGTGAAAATCTTGCACGTGTTAAGAGTCTTCTGTGTGTCTTAAAAATACATATATCATGTCAAGGCCTATTCAATGAAGATGCACCCATACCAGTTAGCCAGAGGCACAGTTTAAATATTAAAGTATATTTATACAAAATATATTTTAGCTGCTCATGGTGTAAGTTTGAATTAAATTGAAGGCATTCATATGCACAAGATAAAATCTATTTAGCCATTGCAAAAATGCTCCATTATATTTATGCACAATTTTATTGCTTGCATTTGACAGTGGCAAAGTAGCTGGTTTAATAAAGCAAGCATGAGTTTTTATAGCAATGGTCATGGACTTTTCTGGTATTTAAACTAGATTAATCAGTGAAGCATGGTAAAGTTGAAGGATTAAACAGACTGTGTGCACTTAAATATAAAACACTAATGGGGAAATCTTGCACGAGGCAATACTTGTTATTATGAAAATATAATAAAAGGATAATTGGTGGGGTTCTTTCTAGGAAAAAGATGGGTTTTCTCAGCTTAAGAAGTCAAATTAATGCCTAGGGAAATAGGGCATCCTTCTTCTATGTAGACATGGTGCCACCTACATGAGAGTCGTTTGATTTTTAAAACCTAAAATAAAACTTATGCCTTGCATTATGCTGCTATATAGCTGAATTAAAAATATGATCCTAGAGAAAAACATTCTGAGCATTTTCCTAATTTTATCTTTGTAAAATTGCATATATGCCCCTGGATATGCATATTCAAATGTTGATTTACAATACATTTGCAAGATTGGAAGACTTCGTGCTCTGTTTTGAAGGAAAAAATATAATGAACCAAGTTAGAAAATATTTTTAGAATGTTTGAAGTTTGAATACCTCAAATATATTGGTAGGGTTTAGAAGTAAAAATTCAAATAGCATTAATTCACTTAAAATTTTTTTTGAGAATCTTACCTGTGGTAGATGTATATAATTCAAAGTCAAATAGGATATGTTCTCTAAACCTAAGAACACAAACACTTGTATTATCGATTATTGCATAACAAGTTATCCTAGAACTTAACAGTCGAAAATGACAAATATTTATTACCTCATAGCTCCTGTGGGTCATGAATCTGGGAAGAGCTTAGCTGGGTTTCCCTGGCTCAAGGAGATTCTTGAAGGTTTTTTCAAGCTGCCAGGAGGGGCTAGAGTTTGACTTAAAGCCTTGCTGTCTTTTTCCAAATTCATGTGGCTATTGGTAAAGTCCACCTTCTTGCCAGCTGTTGACCATGGAACTGCCTCAATTCCTTGCTATATGGGCCTTTTAATGACCTAATATCAGAAGTAATGTTCCATTACTTTTGCTGTAATACTTAGAAGTGAGCAGATATGTCCAACATACTCAGGAGAGAAGATTGACAAGGTATGCCCACAAGGAGGTGGGGATCATCATGGTCCATCTTAGAGGCTGCCTAAAACAAAGCTAATGGCCTAACCAAAGACACAGCCAACTGTTAAAGTAGAATGTTGTGTCACAATAAAAGCATATATGGAGTGCATTCACAGGAAGAATATCAACAGACTGAATGTTCTAGCTAGGCTTCCAAGTGGAAAAGATGATCACAAAAAGTTTAGAAGGACTAGTGGCCAACGGCATATAGAGGAGCGGTGGAAAAGTGTGTTTCAGGTAGAAGGGTATATAAGAAGGCTTGCAAGCAAACTACAGGTTGATGGTTGCAGTGAGAAAACAGTCACTAATATGAGAAAAGGTGGGAAGTTAGCCTACTGTAGGTAGGTAGTAGTCAAGAACATTATATGTTAAGCTTCATATTTGAAATTTATTTTTTAAATCGGGGAAGGCTTTTATAAATATAAGCCTGATCAGTTTCACTATGGCAGTCATGTAAAGAATTGATTCAAGATCTAAGAACTGGTCAAGAGACTTTGTGGTTATAGAGGAGACACAAAAACTTGAATACAGGCTCAACAGTAGTGAGAATGGCAGAAATGACACGAAACAGTAGCTAGTAGAAAGGTATATAAAAGCTACAGTATGGATTGCATATGAGGCAGTAAAAAGGAATCAATAAAATAGATCTGAAATAAACCATAGTGAGTGATACACTATGTTCAGAGAAAGGGTTTGAGTTTTTGCAAAAGGAAGCAAAATTATTCTTATTTGATGTGATGGTTAATTAATATAGTTATCATACTTAGGGTTTGGACATCTAAGAAAAGGAGGCTGATTATTACACAAAGTCTTGAAAGGACTCTGGTACAATAAATCAAATTTTATTAGAGATAAGCCTCTAAAGAGTAAGTTACCAAGTGATGGATAATTGGTATGATGTATACTCATATTCCAAGAAAGCGTGAATTTCCAGATGCATTCTGTTACTTACATACCTTCATTTTCACCATTTTGTTCTTAAGGGAATTACATTAGTGTTAACAAATTTCATAATTTGGGTATAAGAAAATGCGTAAGAATGAGACAGGATTCCAAAGATACTAGCCTTGGAGGAGTACCAGGGGTCCAATGGGGACAATTGTGATTAGAAGATTCAAGCTAAACAATCCTTGGAACTAGAGAAAGTGCCATGTGCCTGCCACGTACTTAGGTTCTCCAAATCCAAAAATAATGAATAATACAATTTCCAGGCAATTAATGAATTTATAGTTAAAATGTGCCTTTCAAGTATTTCTTGATCTTAAGTGATGCCTGTAATGGAGTGAAAGCAAAAGCGATAGTATGTTGTTAGGTAAGGATAATAAGAAAATTGACCTCAAATCTTAATTTCTTTATATGAACTGAAATGGTATCCATTGTTCAGTATACTTTGCAGAGTATTTTGGCACTTTACTAAGACCCTTTCTTAAGAAATACTGCAGTGCGTGAGCCTCAAAAAAAGACGAGCTACCTTTCTACAGAAAATATTGTAAATGAGGGCCCTGTATCAAACCGGAACTGTTACACCTGTGGTTTTGAAGTATGTTATATCATTGAGTCAGCTTTTTAAAAATGCATGTAAAAATGATAATGCACATGAAGAAGTTCAGCTGAACAGTGAGCCTAGTAACTGTCTGAAAACGTACGTGGAATTCACTAGGTCTTTAATCACAGCATAAAGAAAAAAATTAAAGATCTATATATGTGTGTGTGTGTATAATGAACATTGACGCATCAGGAAAAACTAATACTTTCTAAAATACTTGATCAGATGAATGTCATACATGTATGGCTATATGTTTTATGGTGTTGCAAGAGAATATGGAAAAATGAATATAAATCCTAGAGGTCAGTACAGGACTAAATGTAGGCATCATGGGTTATTTTCATTATTGATTTTACTACTTAGTAGCTAGGTGATTTTTTTGGAAGGTAACAACTTCTCTAAGACTTGGGTATTGACAAAATAGGAATAACAAGGGTATTTCACAAGGAGGTTGTGCAGCTTAAATGAGCAATGTATTGAAAAACGTTAAAACAATGACTAGATATTGAACACACTTAATATATTTTAGCTATTATAATGAAATTTGCTCTCAAATAATATATTCTTATTTTGATTTTACTTTCTGCTTTTGTTTTGTGCTTTATATTTATTGAAAAACAGAATAATTGTTAAAGAACATACACATGAGAAACTATAATGTGCTTTACTTTTTTTTTTTTTCCAACTTTTTATTTAAATTCCAGTTAACCTACAGTGCAGTATTGGCTTCAGGGGTATAACTCAGTGATTGATCACTTATATACAACTTCTAGTGCTCATCATAACATTAGTGCCCTCCTTAATACCCTTTACCCATCTATCCCATCTCCCACCCACATTCCTCCATCAACCCTCAGTTTGTTTTTTAAGAGTCTCTTATTGTCCGTTTCCCTCTTTTTTACTCCCCCCATGTTCATCTGTTTTGTTTCTTAAATTCTACATATGAATGAAATCATATGGTATTTGTCTTTCTCTGACTTATTTCAGTTAGCATAATACAGTCTAGTTCTAGCCACACCATTACAAATAGCAATATTTCTTTCATTCTTTTGATGGCTGAGTAATATTCCATTGTATACTTATACCACATATTTATACATTCATCAGTTGATGGACATTTGGGCTTTTTCCATAGTTTTGCTGTTGTTGATAATACTACTATAAACAGTGGACTACCTGTCCTCCTTCAAATCTCTATTTTTGTATGTTTTGGGTAAATATCTAGTAGTGCAATTGCTACGTTATAGGGTAGTTGTATTTTTAGCTTTTTGAGGAACCTCCATACTGTTTTGCAGAGTGGCTGTGCCACTTTGCATTCCCACCAAGATTGCAAGAGGGTTCCCCTTTCTCCACATCCTCACCAACACCTATTGGTTCTTGTGTTGTTAATTTTAGCCATTTTGACAAATGTGAGGTGGTATCTCATCATGGTTTTGATTTGTATTTCCCTGATGGCTAGCGACGTTGAGCATCTTTTCATGTGTCGTGTCTGTTTGCCATCTGGATGTCTTCTTTGGAAAAATGTCTATTCATGTCTTCTGCCCATTTCTTTACTGGATTATCTGGTTTTTGGCTTGATAAATTCTTTTTGGATTTTGGATACTAGCCCTTTATCGGATATGTCATTTTCAAATATCTTCTCCCATTCTGTAGGCTGCCTTTTAGTTTTGTTGATTGTTTCCCCCACTGTGCGGAATCTTTTTATCTTGATGAAGTCCCAATAGTTCATTTGCTTTTGTTTCCCTTGCCTCTGGCAATGTGTCCAGTAAGAAGTTGCTATGGCAGAGGTCAGAGAGGTTACTGCCTGTCTTTTCCTCTAGGATTTTGATGGTTTCGTATCTCACATTTAGTTCTTTCATCCACTCTGAGTCTGTTTTTCTGTATGGTGTAAGAAAGTGGTCCAGTTTCATTCTTCTGCATGTGGCTGCCCAATTTTCCCTACACCATTTGTTGAAGAGACTTTTTTTTTTTTCCATTAGATATTCTTTCCGGCTTTGTCAAAGATTAGTTGACCATAGAGCTGAGGGTCCATTTCCAGGTTGTGTATTCTGTTCCATTGATCTATGTGTCTGTTTTTGTGCCAATACCACAGTGTCTTGATGATTACAGCTTTGTAATAGAGCTTAAAGTCTGGAATTCTGATACCTCCCATTTTGCTTTTCTTTTTCAGGATTGCTTTGGCTACTTGGGATATTTTCTTGTTCCATACAAATTTTGGGATTGTTTGTTCTAGCTCTGTGAAAAATACTGGTGGTATTTTGATAGGGATTGTATTAAATGTGTAGATTGCTTTGGGAGGTAGAGACACACAATGCTTGCTCTTATCCATGAGCATGGAATGTTTTTCCATTTCTTTGTTTCTTCTTCAATTTCCTTCATAAGTGTTCTATAGTTTTCAGAGTACAAATCTTTTACCTCTTTGGTTAGGTTTATTTCTAGGTATCTTAGGATATTTGGGGCAATTGTAAATGGGATAGATTCCTTGATTTCTCTTTTTGCTGCTTAATTATTGGTATATAGAAATGTAACAGATTTCTGTACACTGATTTTATATTCTGTGACTTTGCTGAATTCATGTATTCTAGCAAATTTTCAGGTTGGAGTCTTTCAGGTTTTCTACATAGAATATCATGTCATCTGTGAATAGTGAAAGTTTGACTTCTTCCCAATTTGGATACTATTTATTTATTTATTTATTTATTTATTTATTTATTTATTTCTTTTGTTGTTGTTTGATTGATGAGGCTAAGGCTTCCAGTACTATGTTAAATAGTAATGGTGAGAATGGACAGCTTTGTCTTGTTCCTGACCGTAGGGGAAAGGCTCTCATTTTTTCCCTGGTAAGGGTGATATTAGCTGTGGGTCTTTTGTATATGGTCTTTATTATATTGAGGTATATTCCATCTATCCTTACTTTGTTGAGGGTTTTTATCAAGAAAGGATGCTGTATTTTGTCACATGTTTTTTCTGCATCTATTGAGAGGATCATATGGTTCTCATCTTTTCTTTTATTAATGTGGTGTATCAGGTTGATTGATTTGCGAATACTGAATCAACCCTGCAGCCCAGGAATAAATCCCACTTGGTCATGGTGAATAATTCTTTTAATGTACTGTTGGATTTGATTTACTAGTATCTTATTGAGAATTTTTGCATCTGTGTTCATCAGGTTTATTAGGCTGTAATTCTCCTTTTTAGTGAGGTCTTTGGTTTTGGAATCAAGGTAATGCTAGCCCCGTAGAAGGAGTTTGGAAGTTTTCTTTTCATTTCTATTTATTGGAACAATTTGAGAAGAATAGGTATTCTTTTTAAAATGTCTGATAGAATTCCCCAGGGAAGCCAACTGGCGCTGGCCTTTTTTTGGGGAGATTTTTGATTACTGATTCAATTTCCTTGCTGGTTATTTATCTGTTCAAATTTTCTATTTCTTCCTGTTTCAGTTTTGGTAGTTTGCATATTTCTAGGAATTTGTGCATTTCTTCCAGACTGCCTAGTTTGTTGGCATATAATTTTTCTTAATAGTCTCTTGTGATTATTTGAATTTCTCTTATGTTCACTCTTTCATTCATGATTTTATTTATTTGGGTCCATTCACTTTTTTTTTTTTTTTTTTTTTTTTAAGTCTGGCTGTGGGGTTATCAGTTCATTAACTTTTTTCAACGAACCAGCTCCTGGTTTCATCAATCTGTTCTGTTTTTGTTTGTTTGTTTCTATATTATTTGTTTCTGTTCTTTATTATTTTCTTTCTTCTGTTGGTTTTAGACTTAATTTGTTGCTCTTTTTCTAGTTCCTTTAGGTGTAAGTTTAGGTTGCTTTTTTGAGATCTTTCTGTTTCTTGAGGAAGGCCTATATTGCTATATACTTCCTGCTGAATCCCAAAGGTTTTGGGCTGTGGTATTTTCATTTTCACTTGTTTCTATTTTTTTTTAATTTCTTTTTTTTAAATTTTCCTTATTGTCCCATTCATTTTTTTTAAATATTCTTTTTTTTTTTTTTTTAAGATTTTATTTATTTATTTGACAGAGATAGAGACAGCCAGCGAGAGA
Organism: Ursus arctos; assembly: GCF_023065955.2. Taxonomy (NCBI): domain Eukaryota; kingdom Metazoa; phylum Chordata; class Mammalia; order Carnivora; family Ursidae; genus Ursus; species Ursus arctos. The sequence goes on from NW_026623067.1 coordinate 73,175,473, forward strand.
GGGAACACAAGCAGGTGGAGTGGGAGAGGAAGAAGCAGGCTCCCAGCGGGGGAGCCTGATGTGGGGCTCGATCCCAGGACTCTGGGATCACACCCTGAGCCAAAGGCAGACGCTTAACCGCTGTGGCACCCAGGCGCCCATGGCCCATTCATTCTTTAATAAGATCTTTTTAGCCTCCATGTGTTTGTAGTTTTTCCAAAGCTTTTCTTAGGGTTGACTTCAGATTTCATAGTGTTTTGATCAGAAAATAAGCATGATACAATCTCAGTCTCTTTGTTCTTGTTGAGACTTTATTTGTGACCAAGTGTGGAATCTGTTCTGGAGAATGTTTCATATGCACTCAAAAAAGAATGTGTACTCTGCTGCATTACGATGAAATGTTCTGAATGTATCTGTTAAGTCCATCTGGTCCAGTGTGTCATTCAAAGCCATTGTTTCCTTGTTGATTACTGCTTAGATGATCTGTTGATGTAAGTGGGGTATTAAAAGTCCCCTACTATTACTGTATGATTATCAATGAGTTTCTTTATATTCATTATTAATTGTTTTATATATTTGGGAGTTCCCAAGTTGTGGGCATAAATATTTACAGTTGTTAGATTTTCTTGATGGATAGACCCCCATAATTATGACATAATGCCTATCTTCATCTCTTATTAAACTTTTTTTTTTAATCTAGTTTATCTGATATAAGTATGGCTACGGTGGCTTTCTTTCGATCTCCACTAACATGATAGATGGTTCTCCATCCCTTCACTTTCAATCTGCAGGTGTCTTTAGGTCTAAAATGAATCTCTTGTAGGCAGCATATAGATGGGTCTTTTTTTTTTTTTTAATCCAGTCTGATACCTGATGTCTTTTGATTGGAGCGTTTAGTCCTTTTACATTCAGAGTGATTTTTGAAAGATGTGAATTTAGTGCCATTTCATTACGTGTAACGTTGGTGTTTGTGGTGGTATTCTCTGTTCCTTTCTAGTCTTTGTTGCTTTTGGTCCTTTTCCCCCCACTCAGAGTCCCCTTTAATATTTCTTGCAGGACAGGTTCAGTAGTCAGGAACTCCTTTAGTTTTTATTTGTCTGGGAAACTCTTTATCTCTCCTTCTATTCTGAATGACAGCCTTGTTAGTAAAGTATTCTTAGGTGCATATTTTTTCCATTCAAAATGTTGACTATATCCTGCGATTGTCTTCTGGCCTGCCAAGTTTCTGTGGACATATCTGCAAACCTCATCTCTCTTCCCTTGTAGGTAAATTCCCCCCCCCCCCCCAGCTGCTTTCAGGATTCTTACCTTGTCTTTATATTTTGGGAATTTGACTGTAATATGCCTAGGTGATGGTTGGCTTTTGTTGAATTTAATGGGAATTCTCTGTGCTTGTTGGATTTCGATGTCTGTGTCCTTCTCCAGATTAGGGAAGTTTTAAGCTATAATTTTCTCAAAACTTCTGCCCCCTTTTCTCTCTCATTATGTTCCGGGACTCCTATGATATGGATATTATGTTTTAAGAAGTCACTGAATTACGTAAGTGTAACTTCGTGATCCAATGCCTTTTTTCCCCTCTTCTTTTCAGCTTCATTATTTTCCATGATTTTATCTTCTGTATCACTGATTTATTCCTTTGCTTCATCAATCCTCATTGTAATGACATCCATTCAGGTTTGCATCTCAGTTACAACATTTTCAATTTTGACCTGAGTAGATTTTTAGTTATTTTATCTCTGCCGTAAGAGATTCTCTAGTGTCTTCTACATTTTTTTCAAGCCCAGACAGTATCCTTATTACTGCTGTTTTAAATTCTAGTTCAGACATCTTATTTATATTTGTGTTGATTAAATCCCTGGCTATTACTTCTACTTTCTGTTGATCTTTTGGGGTGAGTTCCTCTGTCTTGTTACTATGTCTGGGGGGGGGGGGGACACAAAACAAAACAAAAACCAAACTAGATCCCAGGTGTGGGTTTTTGTTTTTTTTTTTTCTGCTTGTTAAAAGAAGCTAGATCCAAAAAGTAAAAGGAATAATACACACACACACGCACACACACATACGTATGTAATTTTAAAGAGAAAAACAATTAAAAAGTAAAAAGAAAACGTTAAAAAAAATAAAAAGGAAGCTGGATACTATTTCTCCAAGAGCTGAAGCTTTGCAGCACTCTATGATAAGTTTGTGCTGGTCTTCAAGGGAAAAGGCCCGTTACACTGAATCTCAGGCTAATTTGCCCAGGCACAGATGTGCCTACAAGGTGCAGGGGGGCAGGGTTTGGTAGAAGCCACCCCAGTCACCACTTGGTGATGTTGTTTAGCTCACTGAGATCAGTAAGTGCTGATGGGCAGGGGGCAAAGTGGCATCACCCACTCTTTTGCCCCCAGGGGGAGAGTTCACAGCTTCACTCTTAAGGAAGCCCTTCCAGAAGAGCAAACCATCATCTGTCTTGTTTCCCTGGCTTCTGTTAAATCCCTGCCTTCACCCTGTCTCTGTCTGAATTGTTCGCCCACCGGGCAACACAGTACTCATGTTTCTCTTTTTTCTCTTTTCTTTTTAAATCTCAGGCACATGGCTTGGTTTCTAAACTCCAAATTTTAGGGACTCCCACAGTTCAGCCCATGTTGATCCTCTGGGGGAGGGTCTTACTGCACTTTTGCTATTTGCCAGTCTGTCCCCGGGAAGCAATTCCATGACTGCACAACAGTTTGGAGTTTATGGCAAAGCAGAGCAGAAAGCCAGCACCATGGCTCACTGCCCACAGCCAGTATCCCTGCTCCTACACCTGGGAACAGTGCAGCACATTGGTGCCACCCATTCTTCTGTACCCAGAGAAGCCTTGCTGCCACTCCTAACTTCACTCCAAGCGGGGGAACTGTTTCCACCTAGGGGAAACCTAGGGGATCCTCAGACCATTCTGTCCACTTCCAGGTCTCCACTCTCCTTCCGCATAGGAGCAGTGCTAAGGCAGGCACGACCCCAGAAGTGGTAGACTTCTGAAACTTCAGATTTTGCTCTTACTGAGTATAATACCTTGTAGTAGTGTCCAAAAACAGGGCTCCCTCCCCTCTGCAGCACTGCAGTTCTTACCTCCCCCAAATCAACTCTCTGCAGCTTCTACCGCTCATGATTCTACTTGTAGACTTGTAGTTTTGTTCTCTCAGTCCTCAGAATGATTTTTTGGGTGTTCAGAATGATTTGATACTCATCTAGCTGTGTTTGAAGGATGAGAAAAGCTTAGGGTCTCCCTATTCCTCCATCATCTTAACTTCTCTGAGAAATTATAATGTACTTTAAATGAAGTTAATGATTTAATTTTTCAGAGCACATGATAGCTATTCATATTACTTGCTGATTTATTAAGTCAATAAGGGGTGTTTGCCATCTTCTAAATGACTAGATAAAACCCTGGGGCTACAACTGTGAGCAAAACCAGACATGGTCCCTGCCCTCACGGAGTTTCCAGTCTATGAGGAGATAGAAATGCTAAGCACCCAAAAGCTGCAAAACTGAAGCTGTAACCTGCTAGTTAGAAAATGTGCTGCACTCGGATTAAGAATACAGTAGTACATACCAGGAGTACTTAGTGTCAATGTGCCTACAATTTTGGTAATAGTATTAGTGAATTTCATAAGTAAGAAACTTTATTTGAATATATGGTTAAGTAAGAGGATGCATAAAACCTGCAGCCTAGTGACTGGCAAGTAATCGGAACCAAATGCTAAACTTTTTTACAGGTATTACTTAAAAGGAAATTATTGTTGAGGGTCACATTCAGTTTTCGTCCTTATATGACACTCATTATACTCAAAAGTGACCGTTTGCTACCATTATTATGATCGGATATATACTCTAAGTACCAGTACTATTCACTGAAATGTCATGCCTAAGTGAAATAGGATTGATTTTTAATTTTGATACATCTCTTGTACTAACACTCTTAAAGAACATAAAGATTAAAATAGCTAGGTGACTTCATATATTAAAATTGTAAACCCTCAAAACTTACTTAGTCCATATTCACCTACTTCCTATGTTCTAGTTAATGTCTAGATAATAGTTTCACTATAATTTGAAGCTATTCTCTTCCTAAATCATATCATCATTGATCATTTTAAATTAAATTGAATCAACTTGTATTAAATACTAGCTATATTCACAAGATAGCTTTCAAAATGATCACACTTTTGTATTGTTAAAACTTATCTGGTGAATTGAAAAGAACACCATAACCTAGTAGCATTTATAGAATCAAGTATAGAAGTACCTGGATGAGTAAACCATTAGGTGTCAATATTGGTACAGTCAGGTTTTAAAGACATTTTTCTACACCCATTTGCTAATAAGTTGTGTTAACGGTAAACATACACAGTTGAGAATGAAAAATCTGTTAATAAAATGATTATTCCTACTTGGATTTGTAATTCACAAATTTATTGCTTTATTGAAGTCACATTTTTTTCTTAAAATAGTAAAAAACACTGTGCATTGACCAAAGTGTATTGATAACAGTTTTTAATAAGATACTCTTGTGTAAATGAAATGATAAAATCTAAGAGAAAGTTAAACTATAAAATTATATGGATTTTAAAGAGGAAATAATTTCTGATGTTTGTGTTTTTGAAAAGGTATAACCTGAGCCAGATTTGTTCTAGAAACAACAAAATAGTAGAAGAAAAATTGACAGCTTAATGAATATATTTTCATTATGAGAGACTTAGACTTAGAATCCTAATCATTAAGTAAAATTGGAAAATAAGAAATGTGAAAAATGGACACTTGCTCAAGGCATTTCACTGTTAGAGGTAAACGATACCCTGTAGAGATGCTTATTTAATGATTTCAGGGTCTCCAATAGTCTCTTCATGAAAATAAACGAGCAAATCCTTCCATGATTTGCTACGATCCTTTTTATTCCTGAATTTCCAAAGAAAGTGGTCACTCCTGGCATCCTTAATACCTTAGTTGAGTCATTAATCCTTGTTAATGTCTTACTGGTTAATTTGTTACCCCTTCTTGGAAGGACTGATTTCTTATCCATAGCATGATTATATATTTAACACTTTCTAAAAGTGTCCTCTGTCTCAACTCAATTTGAGTTTATTTGGAATTTGTATTTCAGACTAAAATACTCAGAAGATGCAGACTTTGACATACTTGAAAACGACATATTTAGCACTTGAAGTATGCACTGGGTCAGAGTTTTGGAGGAAAATTGGGCTGCATCATACAACATTGGCAGTTGGGTAGGATTTTTCAGTCTCCAGTGAGCTTTGACATATACAATTAGTTTGAGACAAAATCTTGGAGAATGGGATTTTGGCAACTTGGAACATTTACTTATTTGTTGAATTAGATATTTTTCATATGATATCTGATCACCTAAAAGATAATTGGCGCTAGTTCTCTTTCTTCTGCTGTTGAGAAGTTTACTTCCTAATTTGGGAATTACCTGTGTATTAAACACCAACAGATCCTTTGCCTCTTTGGTTAGGTTTATTCCTAGCTATCTTATAATTTTTGGTGCAATTGTAAATGGGATCAATTCCTTAATTTCTCTTTCTTCAGTAACATTGTTTGTGTATAGAAATGCAACTGATTTCTGTGCACTGATTTTTGAATCCTGCCACATTGCTGAATTGTTCTGTGAGTTCTAGCAATTTTGGGGTGGAGTATATTTGGTTTTCCACAGAAAGTATCATGTCATATGGGGCGCCTGGGTGGCTCAGTCGGTTAAACACCTGCCTTCAGCTCAGCTCATGACCCCAAGGTCCTGGGATCGAGCCCCACATCTGGCTCCCTGCTCAGCAGGAAGCCTGCTTCTCCCTCACACACTCCCCTTGCTGTGTTCCTTCTCTCGCTGTCTCTCTCTGCCAAATGATATTAGCTGTGGGTTTTTTGTAGATGGCTTTTATGATTCTGGCACAAAAACAGACACATAGGTCAATGGAACAGAATAGAGAACCCAGAAAGTGCATGGTAATAAACTATTTTTTTTAAGAATGTTATAATACTACATCAATATTTCTATGTGAGAAATATGTACGTATGGCAGCTGTCAAAGGAAATTTATTTAAAAACTTGTTCTATGGTATTTTTTTTTTTTTTTACCTTTTTACAATTAATTGCCTAAGGCAAAGCATTAGGTGTTACATACTTAATTATCTTGGATGGTTTATTTTCTACCTAAATGATCAATGCTGAAGCAGTAGTCTACCAGTTTATCCTGAAATCAGCTATTTATTTCAATGTCTATAAAAGTGATTTTAGCTATGACCACCACAGGTCTTTATGTATGTTCTACCACACCTTTTTAAAGTAACTCTTTGTAAATTTTTGAAGTTTAATTTATGAGTATTCATCTCTTCAAATCATTTTTCTTTGTTTCATTTACACCACTGTAAGACAATTTCAGTCATGGAATTATCTAGGGACCAAAATAAAAGTAGAGAAAACCTAGGAAGCATAAGGAATTAAAAAAAAAAAAAATAGTGACTTTGTACCACTGATAATACACATAGAATCTTAAAAAAAAAAAACCATGAATTCACAAAGGAAAACCTTAGTTCAATAAAGTAAAAATAATGCAAATAATATCTAATTACTATAAAGAAAGAATAAAACTAAAAAGTGGAAAATTCTCACAAATTTCTTCTACCAGGTAATTAAAAGGTTTTGCAGTATTTCTTAAAAGTAATAAAAACACTATATATCAGACTCTATAGAATACAACTACAATAACTAGAGCATTATTCATAATTAAATGCTGAATTAATAGAAATAAAAGTCCAAAAATAGTCCTTATATAAAGCATTCTGTAAAGGAATGAAAGATGAAAATGAAAAATAATAAGGAAAAGAAAAATAGAAATTCGTAAGATTAGAAGAGCAGACCAACTATCAGCTAATTAAGAGAATTAAAAGGGAAAAAGCAAAAACACAAAATAAGAATTTAAAAGGCCAAACACAGTGAAAACTAGGAAATTAAAAATAACATGAGACTGATTTGCATATTTATAAATATCAGAAACTTAAATGAATCAGATAATTAAAGAAAAATTACTAAAATTGACCTAAGCAGGAGTGCCTGGATTGCTCAGTCGGTTAAGCGGCTGCCTTCGGCTCAGGTCATGATTCCCAGGATCCTGGTATCAAGCCCCACATCGGGCTCCTTGTTCAGTGCGGAGCCTGCTTCTCCCTCTAGCCCCTTCACCCCTTCTCATGCTCACTCACACTCTCTCTCACCAAGTAAATAAATAAAATCTTAAGATAAAATTGACCTAAGCAGAAAAGAAAATTAATCTAGACTAATTCCCATAAAACCGAAAAATGTATCAAAGACCTATAAGTACATTCCATCCTAGCCTGACACTCTGTAAAAAAGACAAAACAAAACAAAGCAAAACAAAAAACAGGGCAAAACTATATCATAGGGAAATTGTACCAATTCAACAAAACCCAGATAATGTCAATAGTCCTAAAATGATTTCAGAGTATGAAAAAGAAAGAAAAACTCCAAATGTTTTGACAAGAAACATTGATACCTATGTGCAATATTGACAAAGCATTACAAATTAAAACTAGAGATGGCTGAAAAATCCTAAATAAAATATTAGCAAATTCATTTTCACTTAAATGATAAATCATGACCAAATTTATTGCAGAAATGTGAGGATGGTTTACTTTTAGGAAATGAATTAATATAATTCACATATTCATAAAAGAAACATTATCACCTCCACTAATGCTGAAAAGGCATTCAACAAAATTTAATACCTATTCCTAATTAAAAAAAGAAAAAGTTAAGAAACTATTCATTGATTTCTCTTCCATTAACATGGTAAAATACATGTACTTTAGTCCAGAATCACCTTCCTTGAAAAATGAGGAAACATTAGACGTTTTTCCATTAGAGTCAGGAAAAATAAAAATATACATGCTATCACCAATATGGTTTTTTTTTTTTTTTTAAGATTTTATTTATTTATTTGACGGAGATAGAGACAGCCAGCGAGAGAGGGAACACAAGCAGGGGGAGTGGGAGAGGAAGAAGCAGGCTCCTAGCGGAGGAGCCTGATGTGGGGCTCGATCCCACAATGCCGGGATCACGCCCTGAGCCGAAGGCAGACGCCTAACCGCTGTGCCACCCAGGCACCCCCACCAATATGATTTTAATGATGGTTTTGTAGATGTTTAGTTAAATGTGCTAAGGCTAAAGAAATTAAGGGAGGCATGAGCTCTGAAAAAGGAGATAAAATTGTCTTTATTGATAAATGATAACGTAGTACCCCTGGCCACCAACGAAGGGAATCAATGACAGGAGAAGGATTTACCTGGGTAGCAGGATATAAAACTCAGTTAAAGAACAATAGCTTTTATGTAACTATAACCCATTAGAAGATAAAATGAAAGAAAAGAGTTCAAAGGCTGAGGAGAGATTAATGACATAGTAATATGAACCAGAAAAGAGTAAAATCTAAAAGGATTCAAATATACCTGAATATCATAATAGATTGGAATAAATGGACACCTGTGTTCTTAGATAGGATAGTTCAACCTCATAAAGAGTAAGTTTTCAAGGTAATGTATAAATTAAATGCAATCTTAGTAAAAACTCATATAGGAAAATAATAGGAAAACTCCGAAAAAGTAGAAAAGAGTGACTGCCAGATATTTTGACATAATATAGAAAGTCTTTATTAAAACAGTATCAATGAAAAAGTATGTATTTGGCACACAGACCAATGGAATGGAGTGGGAACCCAGAAATAGTTCTTTAAATGTGGTATATGATAAAAATATGTATGGGGTAGGAAAGCCAGACTTAAGTGACTGTACAGCCATTTAAGAAACGGTCAGAAATCTATAAAATGAAACCACAGATTTATTAGTGTAGTATTTTAATCTTGAAACATGAAAATCTTGAAACATGAAAAATCTTTCATATTCAAAATTCAGATTCAATAACTGATCAGACTGATAAATTATTTTTTAAAGTCTGTGTAAATGGGAGGAGTAAGAGGAACTCCATAAGCAAAATTAAAATGAACAGGAAAAAAAATACTTCCAGTTTCTGTACACAAAGGGATAATTTCAAAATTATTAGCTCTTAAAAATTGAGAAGACCATATATAAATAGATAAAAGGGAGATAAATGTGATGATAAATTCAGAGAAAAGGAAGGCAAATGACCCATAATAATATGAACACGTGCTCAGTGTCAATTACATGAAGAGAAATGTAAATCAAAATTACATTAAAATACCGCATCTTACTAGCAGATTGGCAAAACTCCAAAAGTTTGACCATGCACTTAGTTGTCACACCCTTGGAGAATAATTATTCTCATGTATCGCTGATAAGCATGGAAAATTACACAAATCCAGTACAGGATTTTTTAGCTCTATCAGAAAACTAACAGATATTTTCCCCTTTGACCCATTGATTGGAATCCACGTTTAGGGAAAGGTCCACAAATAGGCAAAATATGCACGAGGCTTCTCATGGAAGTTATTTATATGTGCAAAAGATGGGACACCAAGTAAGTGTCTATCAAAAGCAGGCTGTGGGACACCCTCAAGTTGATGAGGTTATTTATGTAAATTCAGGTGGGCTTGTGTGTGTGTGTGTGTGTGTGTGTGTGTGTGTCTGCGTGTGTTTAGATGAAATGATTCTCTATCACTGTGCATTTTGATGTTTTGGCTTATTTCTCTGGAAAACTAATAATTTTTAATTCCTAGATTTTTGTGCTTTATTTTTTTACATGTTATCTTAGTTTGTAATCTCTTTTTCTGTGCATTTTGGATACGTTTCTCAAATTTACCCTCCATACCATTGATTTGATTTTCTGTAATCAAATCCAATTGGGACTACCTCCAATGTGGGTTTTTATTATGCCACTTTTACGCTGCCAGCCCCCTTTCTGTCTTAACTCAGTCAGTTTTATCCTTAGGCTTCTTGATTCGGCTTCCTATAACTCATTTCCTCTCGCATTATTTTGAGCACAACAAGCTGCTGCTTACTTAAAAAAAAAAAAAAAAAAAGTGTATCTATTCTTCTTGTGAAGGTTATTTTCAAAGTTATTTTTTTTCCCTGGGACTATTAAGTATAATTTGCTTTTTGTTTATACTGTGTAGTAATTCATAGATTTATTTTTATTTGCCTTGTCTGGGCAGAGTGTTTGCCCTCCGGGTAGATGCCATGTTTCACAGCTCCTGTCACTATTTACTTGAATGGTAGGTGGTTTATCTTCTTAGATCTCAGCCCGAAGCACCACCCCAAGCTTGATTTGCAATTCGTGAAGTAGTTCTGTAAACTGAGCTGCCATCATCTGCTGCTTCAATGCTGAGTTTCTCCTGTTCCAATATTCACTTACTGTTGGAATTCTTTGAACATAAAATGCTATATCCTTGCTTCTTTTCCAATACTGCTCCTTGCTTTTTTCAATGCTATAATGCTGAATATAACATTTGAATCAACATAGTTCTACTTAGGTATAAAAGGGAAAGAAGCCAATACATGCTGGAGACAGAGCTGTTAACTGTGTTCTGAATTTTCATGCATATCCTATCTTTGGGGGGGGGGTTATTTCAGTCCAAAATGTGGATGTTTTATATGTATATATAGCACAAGAATGTGTCATGACTTATTACGCAGAAATCTTGCCCAGATTTAGGCCCACAGCCTTTCCTTGGGTTCAGTTAGGTTATTGTCGAATAACTGTATCAGCTCTTCTGCAATACTGCTGTACCTAATAGTATGGAATTTGCGTGCTTTCGTTCCTTCCATTTGTTCTCCCTTTCTTCATTCTTAAATGAAAATAGATTAATACAAACCTTTTGATTAGAAAGTGTGCTTGACATTTGCCTTGACTCTACAGACCATCTAGCTGGGTACTGGTCAGATCCTCCCTTGAAAATTATGTTAATACGCACAGCCCCTTTCCTGGCTCTGAGTCTAGCAGGCATTTGTCCACTGTGACTTTGCTACACATGAAATTGTCTACTTTCAGTACCTGTTTTTGTGCCTCTCCTATGCAGTACAAGAAAAAAAATTCTATCTCCATCTTATTAACGTGTACTCAAAAATATAAAGGGGCAGCCATTTCTCAGTGCCAATGTAACTTCTAAAGGACAGCTTCCCTAATTTCTCTCTCTCTCTCTCTCTCTATATGTATACACACACACACACACACACACACACACACACACACACATATAAACACACATTATAAAATACATTAATAAAATTCACATTTGAGGCCATTCCACAATGTCAAACTAATAGCAACAGTAAAACATTACATTTAAATAATCCAATTAAAAGTGATAACTTGGGGTGCCTGGGTGGCTCAGTCAGTTAAGCATCTTCCTTTGGCTCAGGTCCTGATCTTGCGGTCCCAGAATCGAGCCCTGCATCTGCCTCCCTGCTCAGTGGGGAGTCTGCTTCTCCCTCTCTCTGCTCCTCCCCCTGCTCATACACACTCTCTCTCTCTCTCTCTGTCAAATAAGTAAATAAAATCTTTTAGATAGATAGATAAATAAGGATAGCTTTTTTCAAAAATGAAGAATTGCTGTGGATCAAGAGAAATTCCAAAGTGTGATTATTGGGACTGAAGCTACCAATCTGTTGAGCTCCGAGTACAGTTGCAGATGGCATTGAAGTATTCCATTGCTCTGTGTAAAGTAGAAACTTGGTATGAGATATTGCCACTATCCACTGACAGTAGGAGCTGGCATTAGACATTCAGGGGGATGAGAAGATCAAAAGCACCTGTGGAGAAAAGGAAAAGTCTTTAAATAAAGACAGTTGAACACAGAAGAGAGAGAGAGAGAGAGAGAGAGAGAGAGAGAGGAATGAAACTTGAAAGAACCTGCCTAATTTGAGTCTCTGGCTCAAAATATAAAAACATCTTGATAAATGAGTAAGAAAGTTACTTTAAAAAATAAGCAATTCAGAGGCTACTTACTAAGGAAAAATGAAAATAATACAACAACTTAAATGGAAAATGTGTAGAGGAATCTTCAGGTGTTCATGGAAATTTATAAAAATATATGTATACATAACTACTTACTGCTTAACCATTTTACTTAGATGAGAAATGTTTACAGATTATTATTCAAAAATTTAAAAGTAGTCCATTAAAGACCATACCTTATTCCGGAAGGCCAACATCTTTACATTGTAAAGAACAATGTTAGCATTAGTTAGAAAAACCATAGGAAGAATGGATAGCCAATATGATATACGGATGGTAAACTGGAAAATCAAAAAGCCTAGAGAAGATTTGAGTAAAAACACCATTAATGAGAGAGAAGGAGAAGGGAAGAGGGAACCTTTTACCAAATTGAGATTTTACATGATTTTGAAACCACCATATAATCATTTAAAAAATAACTGTAAAATACACTGCAAGAGGAGGATATATTAAAAAATAAAACCCATACAATCAATCTTCTTGAAGTTAAATATAATTACGTTTGAATGTAATAACAAGGGACTAATCTGAACATGAAAGAGGTTGGCTAATCTGGCTAAGATCACACAATAAAATTAGCAACAGTCAGAAATTAAAATACACATCTGTTGACTCCTGAATTTTTGCACCACAGAAGTAAGAAAGTGGAGTTCTGTCCCCACACAGCACAATTTCCCCCTTTATTAACTTCCTAAATTACAATGGTATATATGTTTCAATATTGAAACATACACTGACAAAACATCACTCCAAATCTATAGTTTACATTAGAGTTCATTCTTGGTGTATGTTCTGTGGGTTTTGGCAACTATATCATGACATGTATGTATTATGGTACAACCATATATGATGGTTTCACTGCCCTAAAAATCCTCTGTGCCTAAGAATAGAGGGGCACTTCCTCAACTTAAAAAAAAAAAAATTACAAAAAACTTAGAGCTGACAGCAGACTTAATGGTAAGAAACTTGAAGTTTTTCCATAGAGATTAGCAATAAGACAAAGATTTTCCCACTCAGCCCTCCTTCCAACATCCTAGCAGAAGTCCTGACTAGAGCAGTGTCACAAGAAAAGGAAATAAAAAGGTATACATATTGTGAAGGAGGAAATAAAACTGTTTACTGATGACATGATTGACTATGTAGAAAATCTGAAAGAATCAATATAAAATTCCTGCAACTAATAAGCAATTATAGCAAGGCTGCAAGGGACAAGGTCAATATATAAAAGTTAATTGCTTTCCTGTATAACGATGATTAACAAATGGAATTTGAAATAAAAAATATTACCATTTAAGTCACAAAATAAATACTTAGGTCTAAAAAACCAATAGGTACAAGATCTACATGAGGAAAACCACAAAAATATGATGAAATAAATAATTAAATAGAGACATTCCATGTTCATGGATAGGCTCAGTCAATATTGTCAAGATACCGGTTTTTACCAACTTAATCTACAGATTCAATAGAATCCCAATCAAAATCCAACAAGTGATTTTGTGGATATCAACAAAAAAGAATTCTAAGTGTTATATGGAGGGGCCAAAACCACACGATGTTCTAGGCAATGCAATACTGTGTGACTGAGTCTGCTTTTAGAGTTCTCTATTGAATTTTTCAGTTCCATAGGTGTGTTCTTCAGTTCCAGGATTTCTGCATGGTCCGTCTTAAAAATTTTTTGATTAAACTTCTCATTTTGTTCATGGATTGTTTTCCTCATTTGTTTAATTGTGTTCTCTTGAATTGTACTGAGTTTCTTGAAGATTATTTTAGGTTTTTTGTCAGGCCATTTGTAGATCTCCATTTCTTTAGAGTCTGTTACCGGAGATTTATTAGTTTCTTCTGGTGGTATGATATTTGTTTGATTCTTCATGATAGTCCAGCATTGATGTCTGTGCATTTGAAGGAGCAAAACACCCTGGCAGTCTTTATAGACAAATTTTGCCAGGGAAATACCACATCCTCTTAGGTTCTAGGATGATGGGATTGTCTTTGGGATCCCATTCAAGTGGGGTTGTGGTGGGTCACATGGCTGCCACTCAGCCCACAGTGGGGTCTGCCATTGTTGGGCCTATTAAACCAGGGCTTTGGGTGGGTGTGGATCTTGTTTAGTATGAAAGGATGGGACTGTCTATAGTACTTTGGTCAGTAGAGCTGGTGCTTGGCCATTGGTGTCCTTCAAAATCTATGGTTGGGTTCACAGATGGCCGTACTTTTACCAGGTGCATGGAAGGGTGTGGCTTCTGCTAGCTCCCTGGGAGGACTCGTACCAGGTCACTGGATGGGTTGCAGGGCAGTCAGGTCTGGCCCAGGGATGTGGCTGAGTGGAGCTGGAACTAAGTATAGTACCTAGTAAGAACCTATGGATGGGAATGAGGTCTGCAGGACTTCCTCCAGGGGCACAGATAAATATGTGTCTGTTGTTTACCCAGGTGGGCAGTACTGCTCTTAGAACTGGTTCACAGGCTTCTTACAAGGTACACAGGATCAAGGTTGGGAGACCTTTTACCCAAAACATGGTTGGGTGATACTCCTCCCAGGTCCTTTGGCAAATGGTGCTGATGTCAGGAACAAAACCAAACAGAGCTGTGGTTAATTACTCTAGGATATGGGGCTGCTTCCAGGTTTGTAGTCAAGACCATATTGGCAAGCTTGCTATCTTGGCATAGGCCTGCCTTCTCAAAATAACCCTTCAAGAATTTAGGCTCCAGTAGAGTTTTGCAAGCTCTTAACTGGATCCTGAAGTGTCCCTCCACCCCTAAAGGCTCTTTTTTTTTTTTTTTTTTAATTCTTTTAAAAAAACTGTTGTCAGGGGGGATATGAATGGGGAGCCTCCTATGTAGCCATCTTGATGACACTGTTATTCCACAAACTTTGTAACGTTGTGTTTTATTTTCACTTATTGTAGCTATTTTTAAATGTCTCAATATATCTTTGACCTATGTGTTACTTAAAAGTATATTATTTAGTCCCAGTGTTTTGGGATTTTTCACATGTCCTGGTGAATATTCCATGTTAGCTTGAGAAAAAATGTATATTCTGCTGTGGTCGGATGAAGTAGTAGTCTGTAGTAGTCTATAGAGAACAACTGTATCCAGGTGATGGATGGTGCTATTCAGTTTAATACTTAACTGATTTTCTGTTGGCTGGATATATACATTCCTGATAGACGTGTGTTCAAGTCTCCAACTGTCATAGTATGGATTCATCTGACATCTTAATGGTTCTGTTAGTTTTTGTCTCAATTTATTTGATGTTCTCTTGTTAGAAGCATACATATTAACAATTCTTTATTTTTTAAACTTTATTTAAATTCAATTACTTAACATACAGTGTATCATTAGTTGCAGACATAGACTTCAGTAATTCATCAGCTGCACATAACACCCAGTGCTCATCACATCATGTGCCCTCCTTAATTCCCATCACCCAGCTACCCCATACCCCTGCCCATCTCCCCTCCAGCAACCCTCAGTTTGTTTCCTATAGTTAAAAGTCTCTTATAGTTTGTCTCCCTCTCTGATTTCAGCTTATTTTACTTTTCCCTCCCTTCCTCTATGATCCTCTGTTCTGTTTCTTAAATTCCACATGAGTGAAATCATACGATATTTGTCTTTCCCTGATTTACTTTTTTGGTTGGCATAATATTCCAGTTCCATCTATATTGATGTAAAATGGAAGATTTCATTCTTTTGGATGGCAGAGTAATATTCTATTACACACACACACACCCCCCACATCTTCTTCATCCATTCATCTGTCGATGGACATTGGAGTTCTTTCCATTGTTGGCTATTATGGACATTTCTGCTGTAAATATTGGGGTGCAGGTGTCCCTTTGGTTCAAAACATTTGTATCGTTTGGGTAAATACCAAGTAATGCATTTGCTGGGTTGTAGGGTAGTTCTATTTTTTAACTTCTTGAGGAACCTCCATACTGTTTTCTAGAGTGGATACACCAGCTTGCATTCCCACCAATAGTGTAGGAAGGTTCCCCTTTCTCTGCATCCTCACAAACATCTGTCATTTCCTTACTTATTAATTTTAGCCATTCAGACAGGTGCGAGGTGGTATCTCATTGTGGTTTTTATTTGTATTTCTCTGATGCAGAGTGATGTGGAATGTTTTTTCAAGTGTCAGTTGATCACTTGTATGTCGTCCTTGGAGAAATGTTTGTTTTGTCTTCTGCCCATTTCTTGACTGGATTATTTGTTTTTTTGGGTGTAGAGGTTGGTAATTTTTTTTTTTTTTTAGACTTTATTTATTTGAGAGTGAGAGTGCACAAGCGAGGGGAGAGATAGAGAGAGGGGAAGAAGCAGCAGGTAGTCTGATGCGAGGTTCTATCCCAGGACCTCGGGATCATGACCTGAGCTGAAGGCAGATGCTTAACTGACTGAGCCACCCAGATGCCCCTGGTAAGTTCTTTATGGATCTTGGATACTACCCTCTATCTAATATCTCATTTGCAAATATCTTCTCCCATTCCATAGGTCACCTTTTAGTTATGTCGACTGTTTCTTTTGCTGTGCAGGAGGGTTTTTTTTTTTTTTTTTTTTTTTAAGATTTTATTTATTTATTTGACAGAGAGACAGCCAGCAAGAGAGGGAACACAAGCAGGGGGAATGGGAGAGGAAGACGCAGGCTCCCAGCGGAGCAGGGAGCCCCATGCGGGGCTGGATCACGCCCTGAGCCGAAGGCAGACGCTTAATGACTGAGCCACCCAGGCGCCACTGTGCAGAAGGTTTTTATCTTGATGAAGTCCCAATAGTTCATTTTTGCCTTTGTTTCCCTTGCCTTTGGAGATGTGTCTCACAAGAAGTTGTTGTGGCCGAGGTCGAAGAGGTTGCTGCCTGTGTTCTCCTCAAGGATTTTGATGGATTCCTGTCTCACGTTTAGATCTTTCATCCATCTTTGTGTCTGGTGTAAGGAAATGGTCCAGTTTCATTCTTCTGCATGTGGCTGTCCAATTTTCCCAGCACCATTTGTTGAAGAGGCTGTCTTTTTTCCATTGGATATTCTTTCTTGTTTTGTCAAAGGTTAGTTGACCATATTGTTGAGGGTCCGTGTCTGGATTCTCTGTTCCGTTGATCCATGTGTCTGTTTTTGTGCCAGTACCACACTGTCTTGATGATTACAGCTTCGTAATAGAGCCTGCAGTCCGGAATTGTGATGCCTCCAGCTTTAGTTTTTTCAACATTCCTCTATTTGGGGTCTTTCCTAGTTCCATACAAATTTATGATTATTTGTTCCAGCTCTGTGAAAATGTCAATGGTATTTTGATAGGGATTGCACTGAATATATAGATTGCTCTGGGTAGTGTAGACATTTTAATATTCTTCCAATCTGTGAGCATGAAGGGTTTTTCCATATCTTTGTGTCTTCCTCAATTTCTTTCATAAGTTTTCTGTAGTTTTCAAAATACAGACCCCTCACCTCTTGGTTAGGTGTATTCCTAGCTATCTTATGATTTTTGGCGCAATTGTAAATGGCATCAATTGCTTAATTTCTCTTCCTTCTGTCTTATTGTTAGTGTATAGAAATGCAACTGATTTCTGTGTATTAATTTTATATCCTGCTATGTTGCTGAATTCTTGTATGCAATTTAGCAGTTTTGGGGTGGAGTCTATTGGGTTTGCAAAACAGAGTATCATGTCCTCTGTGAAGTGCCAGAGTTTGACTTCTTCCCTGCCAATTTGAATGTCTTTTATTTCTTTTTGTTGTCTAATTGCTGAAGCGAGGACTTCTAGTACTGTGTTGAACAACAGTGGTGAGAGTGGACATCTCTATCGTGTTCCTGACCTTAGGGGAAAAGCTCTCAATTTTAAGGTTTCTTATGTCTTCTGGAAGCATTGTCTCTTTATCCTCTAATGGTCAATTTTATTTATGAAGACTGACTTTGCTCTGTAATCTGTTTTGTCCTATTATAGCTCCCCTCACTTTCTTTTGATTAGTTTTAGCATGGTATATATCTATTTCTTTCCTTTTAATATATATGTGTGTCTCTATATGTGTGTCTTAGTATGGGTTTCTTGTACGCAACATATATTTGCATATTGTGTTTTGATCTATTCAGACAATCTCTGCTTTTAACGGGTGTGCAATTCCTGTTCCATCTATGATTTTTTTTCTGCCGTTTTGTTTACCTGCAGTTAACCACAGTCTAGAAGCAGTAATTCTCCTTCTGATGTATTGTCAGAAAGACAATAGTAGCCTAACACTACTTCACAATGCCTCTGCCATTCACCTCATTTCATCTCATCGCGTAGATATCTTATCATCTCACGTCACAAGAAAAGTGAATACAGTACAATAGAATATTTTGAGAGAGAGAGAGACACCACATTCATATAACTTTTATTATGGTAAGTTATAATTTTTATTCTTAATCTCGTATTGTGCTTAATTTATAAATTAAATTTCATTGTAGGTATGTGTGTACAGGAAAAAAAACATAGTGTATATATATAGTTTGTTACTGTCTGGTTTTAGCCATATACTGGGAGTCTTGGCACATATCCTGTGGATGAGAAGGGACTCTAGATTTTAACCACGGACATTTAAAGTGATTTTTAATTATAATTAGAAATGTGTACCACATTTTTTTTCTGTTTCCTATTTGTGGCCCATGTTCTTAGTTTCCATTTTTGTCTTTTTCTGCCGTGTGTGTGTGTGTGTTTACCTTTTGTGTTTTTTACTGAGCATTTTTAAGTTCCATTTTCCTTCTTAGCATATCAGTCATACTTTTTTAAAATTTTATTTTTTATTTTTTAATTAAAAATTTAAATTAACATATAATGTATTATTTGTTTCAGGGGTACAAGTTTGTGATTCATCAGTCTTACACAACCCGCAGCACTCACCACAACATGTACCCTTTTAATTTTTCCTAGTGGTTGTGCTAGAATTTACACCATAAATTTAAAAGTAATCCAAGTTCACAATGAAATTATATGCCTCTTCACTTAGTACAAGTATCTTATAATATTCCTCCTTCCTGCGGCTTATATTATTGCTGTCTTTCATTTCACTCACGTGTAAGTGTAGATAAGCACTTATTTCTGTCAGCATGCATAATTGAATACTTCGCCATTATTACTATTTCAAACAGATAGCTATATCAGTAATAAAGAATACATTTCCATTCTGCCTTCGTGTAATCCTTTTTTAATGGTTTTCCTTACTCCGTGTAGGAATGAGTTTCTCATCTATTTTATCAGCCTTCTTTCTACAGAATTTCTAACCTCTCTTGTAAGGCTGGTTTACTGGCAACAGATTCCCTCCATTTTTGTTTGTCAGAGAAAGTCTTTATTTTCCTTTCACTTTTGAAGGATAATTTTGCCAGGTACAAAATTCTAGGTCTTTCTCTCTCTGTCTTCATGCTTTAAGTATTTTGCTCTACTCTCGTCTTGCTTACATGGTTTCTGAATATAGGTAAGATGCAATTCTTACCTTTGCATCTTCTTATGTGAAGTATTTTCCCTCTCTGACTTCTTTCAGGATTCTTTTCTTTAATTTTTTTTCAAGTTTCAAAATAAGACTAGGTGTGATTTTTGGGAGCATTCATCCTGCATGGTGTTTCTGAGCTTTCTGGGTCTAGGGATTGGTATCTGACGTAAATTTGGAAACATTTCAAATCATTATTTAAGATTATGCTCTTCTTCCTTTCTCTCTGATATTCCTGATATTTGTGTATTACACCTTTTATAGTTGTACCATAATTCTTGTGTATTCTGTTGTGTTTTTTTTTTTTTCTTTGCTTTTCAGTTTTGGCAGTTGCTATTGAGAAACGGTAAAGCTCAGATTCTTTCTCAACCATGTCCAGTCTACCTAATAAAGCTATCAAAGGCATTCTTCATTTTTGTCACCCCCCCCCTTTTTTTTTTTTATCTCTACAATTTCTTTTTGGTTCTTCCTTAGAATTTCTTTTTCTCTGCGTACATTACCTACCTGTTCTTACATGCTCTCTACTTTATCCATTGAAGTCCTTAGCATATTAATCATAGTTGTTTGAAATTCCCACCCTATAATTCAACACCCTTGCCATGTCTGGTTCTGGGGTTTGCTCTGTCTCTTCAAACTGTTGTATACGCCTTTCAATATGCTTGGTAATTTTTTTTTTTTTTAAGAGAGAGAGAGAGAGCAAGCAAGTGCATGAGCATGGTTGGGGAATGGGCAGAGGAAGAGGGAGAGAGAATCTTAACAGGCTTCATGCCCAGCATGGATCTTGACTTGGGGCTCCATCTCCTGACACTGAGACTGTGATGAGCCAAAATCAAGAGTAGGGTGCTTAACTAACTGCAACACCTAGGTGCCCCTAGTATGCTCTGTAATTTTTTGTTGTTGTTGTTGAAATCTAGACTTGATGTACGGGGTGAAAGGAACTTCAGTGAATGGGTCTTTAGTGGTGTGGTGGTAAAGTGTGGGGAAGAGGACACATTTTATAGTTCTGTGATTAGGTCTGGTTTTGCGTGAGCCTTTTTTCATGAGCCATGAACTTAATCAGTCCTTCTTAGTTTTTCCTTCAGTACTGCTTCTCCCCCTGGTAGGCTAGGTGCTGATAAAACCCCAACAACTTAGGCTCTGACAGAACAGGTTCTTCTGAGAACAGAATGCTATGGCATATCTCAAAAAGGTTACTTTTCCCTTTCCCCTACAGGAAGTAGGGGGGAATTGCTCTGGTAGTACCTGTAAAAGTCTGTTAAAAACCCTGGAAGCAAAATTCATAAGAGCATGGAGGCCCCTGCACTGACCGTGTCCCCTTGGTATTGGCATTTCTGAGTCTGACTTGTGCACATTGATGACCCTGCAGTTGGTCAACTACAGTTTAGGTTTTCCTATTCTGGTACTAGTTTCTGTTCTAGAGTGTCTGCTCCAGTAAGTTTTTGTATTATGTCTCTCTCTCCAACTTTAGAGGCAACGCTTCTCTGATAGATAAGTGAAAATGTGTTGATCTTTTTTGTTTAGCTTTTTACTTGACATAGGATGGAGTGGCAACTTATAAGCTCTTTACAGTGACAGACTAGAAATCAGAAGCCTCAAAACTACATTTTTTTTTTTACTGAAACAAAAAGTATAATTAAATTGATATGTGAATAAAAGATCTCATATTTTTTGATCTTGGAGGTAAATTTGATTAAGAAACACACTTTTCAAGTTGCACTTCCCCCACCGTCTATTCCAGATCAGTTTTCTTGCCTGAATTGTGATTAATTTCATTCTCTACCTGAACAAAATTTCTAAACTCATTTGGGTTAGCCATTCTTTTTTTTTTTTTTTTTTTTTAAGATTTTATTTATTTGACAGAGATAGAGACAGCCAGCGAGAGAGGGAACACAAGCAGGGGGAGTGGGAGAGGAAGAAGCAGGTTCATAGCGGAGGAGCTTGATGTGGGGCTCGATCCCGTAAGGCCGGGATCACGCCCTGAGCCGAAGGCAGACGCTTAACTGCTGTGCCACCCAGGAGCCCCTGGGTTAGCCATTCTGATTGGAATCCTAAGGACTCTTGACCAAAGTTCTTAGAGTATCTTCAGCCACTCAATTATGCCCAATATACAATTTCCAATTTTATTTCTCATTTGTCCAAATGCATCTCAGATTTTTAAGAACATATGTCATAGACTTAGAAATTACTTGTATTTCATATACCCTCATGTTGAGCAATCCATTTCCAGTAAATTGATTAAGAAGAGAAAGTTAGAGTAGAAGTAAATAGATTGAAATGTAGTTAAAAACAGCCTGTCTATCCTTCATTAATTTTCACTTCAGGCAAACATTTTTGCCTCATTGTTTTATGTACAGATTAAGTAGTATTGGCTCATTTGTCAGAATCACCTCAGAGTGAATTAAAAGATATTTTTACCTCTCTTATTTTCAATAAGTTGCCAATACTAATCTTGCCATCTCATTGTCCTAAATCCTAGTTGATGAAGGTTTTGACTTAATTTCTGCCCAAGTTTTCAAAGCTATTACATATTTTAAATACTATTTGGGGGACAGAAAGTAATAATAACATTTAGTTTAACTTACTGAGATTTTTTTTTTATCTGTGTTCTTTTATTGCTCTGACTTTCCTGTTGCTTCTCTGAAGAAGGAAGCTTTGTTTCACTATCATTAATATTTTGTGCATTCATTTCCATTTCAACAAACATTTCTCCTACATAATGATATATTTTTAAGACATTCTTAGCAATTCTGACTTGCGTCTGAATCAAATTAATGAAATTGAATGTGACAGAAGTCAAAGTTACTAAGCTTTTCTCTCCCTTTTTTTCATCTGCAGCTGAAAGTTACTGCAAAGACAACTATCTGTATTTCCATATCTTGTTAAATTTTAACTTGTATTTGAGGGTTACAATTACAGTGATGCTTTACCAAACGCAATGCCCTTGTCTTTGTTGTTGATTGTCTCAGCATTTAAATATGGCTCTTGGCGTCAGTAATTAGATTTTTGAGACGCCCTGTTAATGTTCATCTGTAAGAACTAACACGGGTTTACCTATTACCAGAAGTTTAGACTCTTGTTCCCTTTTTTTCAGATAGCAACTCTGTTCATACACAGGAGAAGACAAACTCTTTTGTCTTAAATTTGTGAACTTTCTGTGCATTTATTATGAGATGAAAGCTCAATTAAGCAACAAATCTATTGAAGTTAAAGTATTTTGTAAAATTGAATGTATGTAATGTTAGTTGAGATGTAAATACAATGTAAAAATCATCTCTTTTTTTCTTTATTATAAAAATTTAGTCCCTTGGGGCGCCTGGGTGGCACAGCGGTTAAGCGTCTGCCTTCGGCTCAGGGCGTGATCCCGGCGTTCTGGGATCGAGCCCCACATCAGGCTCCTCCGCTATGAGCCTGCTTCTTCCTCTCCCACTCCCCCTGCTTGTGTTCCCTCTCTCGCTGGCTGTCTCTATCTCTGTCAAATAAATAAATAAAAATCTTTAAAAAAAAAAAAATTTAGTCCCTACTGATAGTCTCAACCATATTTGGTCATTAAATCAGACATAAAATTTAAAATTTCGGCTTTTTTCTGATACTATTTTTATTGTTCACCCATATCATTTAAATCATGCACTTGTTGGGATGAACACCAGCTGATGTATGAAAGTATTGAGTCACTGTATTGTACACCTGAATCTAATACTACACTGTATGTTAACTGGGATTTAAATAAAAACTTAAAAGTAGCATGACTTTTTGAATACTTTATCTTTTTGTAAAATGTGTTGTCTTTGTCGTTTAGATTTCTGTAACTAACAAAAAAGTAAATCAAATAATCTGATTACAAATATTTACAAATGTAGACAAACATTTAATATTTCTTCTTGGGGAATGTTTTTTCCTCCTTTTTTTATGGGAAAATTTTCCATTTTAATTTGAGCTTTAGAGTGCTTATATAGTAGAGGTAATGGAGAAACATATTTGGTAGATAGATTTTGGTACTAGCCAGAAGGAAAGGGCTCTCATAGGAAAAGATAAAGCAAAAGGATAGAAAATAATCTCTATTAGGAGGAGGCACACATACAGGTACACCTTTCATATCTTATGCTTCTTTTCTATATGATTCTTAATTTGCAGTGGCGTTCAACGTATGGATAGTGTATTCTGCAAAGCTGTGGAAATGCTACTTCTTGATCCATCTTCCTCTGCAATCATAATTAATGTCATATGGACATTTATTCCCAAACTTACTAACATTTTGGTGTTTTCCCCCAAAATACTAAGAAAATATTTTATGAAATGGTTTAATAGGTTTTATTTATCTATATAGCCCTTAATATTTTCTATTTGATTTCAAAACTGTGTTCAAATGAGTGATCACTAACTGAAAGCACTTTTTTTTTTAATTTAATGAAACTGGTCTCTTTGAAATTGTGGGTTTTAAGGATAGACAATACACGTAGCTTCAAGACAATTTAAGTACACCTGCATTACTATTTCTATTGCATTAAGACCAAGCTTTCAAATGTTATTTAACCTGAATAAGGACTTCTCTTGTGAACAATTTTTTAAAGACTTATTGAGTATTTTTTCCTAAACCTATATTATTTCTATTTACCTAAGATGTGTATTCAACAACTTACTGTTCCAGTTACTGTGGCTCTGTAAGAAATTATCCCAAATCTAATATTGTAAAACATCCACGCGTTATGATGATGACTTGAGTGAGTCACGAAACGAGACAGGGTATGGAGGCTCTAGCTTATTTGTGATTTGCAGTGT
The DNA here is from genome assembly GCF_023065955.2 of Ursus arctos. Taxonomy (NCBI): domain Eukaryota; kingdom Metazoa; phylum Chordata; class Mammalia; order Carnivora; family Ursidae; genus Ursus; species Ursus arctos. Next base: position 73,199,647 of record NW_026623067.1, read on the forward strand.
CTGGGGCCTCAGCTGGAAGACTCCTAGGCTGAATGTTAAATTCATCTGAAGGTCTATTTACTCATAAATCTGGTGATTGATACTGTCAACTGAGACCTCTGTTAGAAAGGCACAAGATGGCTGTTTCATATCTAGGAATTCTATATGTAAGTCAAGTAGAAATCAAATAAAAAAGGGAGACCGAAAGGGAAAATTCTTCTATTACAGAATCCAGAAATGTATCACACTTACACTCTAGAAATAATCTGGAGAAGTAAGGATTATTTAGGCACAGAGCTTAAGTAAAATTGTGATTTTCTTTTTAAGGCATATTAGAATGTATATTACGTAGGCAGCTCTCCATATCTGTCACTCTTGGTATTCTCTAAGCCTGCCTTAAAATTCTCATAAAGCTTTGAGCATTGTTTTCCTACACAATTTTATCTGCTGCAAAGCTTCTAACTCAATTCTGCTTTCTAGAGCTAGAGATAATTATATTCTAGTCCAAACCATATTTGAAATGAATTGTTTATCATTCTGTCTGCATTCATCCCATCCTGATGATAAATTTAAATTCAAAGTTATGGTCCCAGTCCTCCTTGTTTTATGGCTGCCCGGTCACCAAGATGAAGATGAATATGGGAAAAATGTGGTAGCTGTGTTCCCTTAATTGCATCACATAATCAAGCAAAGTATTAGATTTATTAGTTGATTAATGATAGGTTCAGATGCTACCTATAGAATAGTCATATTTTGAAAATGGAAATTTTCATAAGTATCCAGTCTAATTGATTTCTTAACTTCTTTAAAAATGTTAACATTTCTTTTACCAATGTATATGAGATTAGCAGTTAACACTAACTGAAAGCAGTAAGAACCTCTATCTGAATGGGAAAGTGATCTCTAATAACTCGTTCTGTTTTCCAGTTCATCCCCGTCAAATTTTATCTTGTGCTCTGATTTTAAATTTGAGTTTTGCTCTTAATTTTCTTAGAAGAAAATAAATAACCAGAAGTACTGTATTAGTTTTAAAATCCTCCATTTCTAATACTGAATATAGAAAATATTACAATGAATAGACTAAAAACCAGGTTAGTAAGTCACTCGTGATTTATAAAAACCAAAATTATTATCAGTGAAATATACGTTGCCAGTTGTCTTTTAAATATTTTAAAGTTGATTCTTGTGTGTTGTTGTTTTCTCTTGTGTTGTGCGTGAACAAGTCAACTGACAAAAGTTGTAGGCTGGAGCCAAACCAAAGTCATATGGCAGAGATGATACCTGTGGATTATAACAGACTTACCAAGTGACCATGATTTTCCAGGTGCTGAGTTAGACCTCCAAGTGTCCTAAAGTCTGATAGAAGACATAGAAAATAACAGAGAATTATGTTTGTAAGTTACAAACTTATTAATAAATTATACTTATGCGTATTATTACTATTTAGATAAGCATTTGCTATGGAAACTGTTGATTTTGCCAGTTGGACACATTGGAACAAACTGAGGGAATTGAAAGTTGACTACTACAAGATAAACAGTAGGAGCCAAATGTTTGTGTATATAAAGTAAGCGACATTATATTAAGTGCATTTTAATCCTTCTTTTAGAGAGTATTTTTGCATATCAAAGCCAGTAAATGTGAATCTTGGTAGGACTTCGTGGAGGAAATAGAACATTTATAAGAGTTTAGTCAAAGTAGATGGCTAGATAGAACAGAGTGGGAAGCAAGAATAACAACTGAGGAGATGAATAGTTTATGTGAGTTTGAAATAAGGACTTGGTTTCTATATTTGACATAGATTATGAGAAGAGAAAACAAGTTAAAACATCATTTTCCCCATCATTCCATAACCTTAGTTACTTTAATGTTCAAACTACTCTTAAAAATACAACTCATTATTTCAAATCAGAAGCTTCATTTTTCATTTCATCTGTCTCCTTAAATTTGTAAATCACATCACAAAATGCCTTTTTCTCTCTTTTTTAAATTTGGAACTCAAGTATTTTGCCTTAAGTTGTAAAGTGAACTGTATAATATACTATTAAAATCTCTTATAACATCTGATTGAGGACCCATAGAACTCAAGAAGAATGTGCCAAAGGCCAGTTAGTTCTTACTCTAGCTACACGTTCCAACCCAGAGAGTCCTCCTGGAGTTAAGGTACCAGAGCGTTTTCCTTAATTCTATTCAATGCAAATAACGTGTTCATTACCTAGTTCTTTTTTTTTTTTTTTCTCTTAAATATAAAGTCAGACTTAACTGATCGATACTTTTCTCCTTTATCTCCCCTTCTCCTATATGCCCTGAGTCTCCATAACCTCTTTGGTTACCTCCCCGAGGTGCTCACCTTTATCTGAATCTCTAATATTCATTGCCAATTACCCAGATAACTTCCATTCTGCAGGAATTCAGAGGTTAGGTGGGGAGTAGGGTGTGGAAAAAGTCAGGTTCTGCAGATGGAGCATACTGAAGGCCATCAGGTCTGTCAGCTTGCCAGAGTGGAGTAAGGGGGTTTCTTTCTCTCTTCCTTTTCCTCTTCTTTTCCATTTGTCTCCCTTAGTATAGCCAAATAATCCCTCCATGAGATCACTCAGTTCTTCTTGGGACCTTTCTTAGCCAAAGAAGGCTGCAGATGATTACTTGTCGAGTCACAAAACCACTAACATTTTCTGACTGCCTTTGTGTAATTTTGACTTGGGCTTTGATAAAAATATTTGCAACAAATTGTTAGTAAAACTTTTTGTTAAGACTGACTTTTTTTACATTAAGTAAAAATTTACCCATTCAAATATTAAACTGTATACTTTTAACTCTAAGCTCCCAGCATGGAGATTTTTATAGATTTAATGACCACTAATTAGAGTAAAATTCAGATTTAACTTCAGTGCTCAAATAGGTGACTTCCTGGTATAATACATCTTTGTCTAACTCTTTCCATCTGAACATTTTTACATATCTTGCTTGATTTGAAGGCATATACATCTTTTTTGCTCTCTTTGAGGAACTCTCTTGTTCATTTTTCTATGTGGCTATTGGCTCCTCTGGCGAGGTTTTCCTTTTCCATTGTCATCCTTAGTCACATCTTCAAATGGGAGATGAAGAACATGTCCCTTTGGGGGCTGAGCAGTTTTCTCGGACTGTTCCTAAAAAGTTTGAGAAACCAAGGTGTGTTTTAAGCCTAGGCAATTTTAGTGCCGTTTCATGGTTTCCTTGGCCGTTTATCTCTTAATAACTTTGTAGGCTTTTTATTTAATAAATAACAGCTCTTAAAAGGATATTTCCTCTGAATTATTGTATCCAATAAAAAGAATTACTGTTTACCACATCTATAATGTAATCTTTGCCCTGAGTCTCCTTAGTTTTTGAAAAAATATTAATAGTAGATATGAAGACTGTATCTTTAGTTCTCGCTCTGTTGCAAAAGCTAGTTTTAATAACCTTTGTCACTTAATGTACTTCTCAGTTTTACCATTCTAGTGTTGGTGATTTCAGAGCAGTTGGTAGTCCCACATTACCAATAGCAAAATTTCTTGAATCTCTTCATTTTCTTCCATTTTAACCTGAGAATTAGTGAACTCTTAGCCTACCAATTTTTAAAATAATGCACTATAAAAAGCTGATAGTAGTAATAACTCAGATGAGTGACATCCAGTTCTTCAAACTCTTCCTAATACTACATGATCATTAGATTCATGACCAATCTAAATCCTGCTTTGTCTTGCAGATAGTAAAAAGGTCACCATCTTGCCAGATAGCAATAACGATTGTCTTCTCCACCCTATTAAAGCAAGGATGCATATTTTAGTAATTTCAGAAGCCTCCAACCTCAGTGATTAATTTATACATTAGGATAAACTGAAATTAATAATAACAAACCACCCTAAAATCTTGGTCACTTAAGAGAAATTTATTTCTCGTTCCTGCAAAGTCCATGGCAGGCCTGGGTGAGTTTCCAAGGAAACTTAGAACAACTAAGAAACCTAGGATGATTTGAGTTCCCACCATATTAGATTTCCACTGCCTGGAATATGCATCCTCAAAGGTGGTCATGAGAAGCAAAGAGAGAGCTGAAGGGTCTGTGTGAGCCCCTTCACACAGCGACGAAATGCTTCTACTCATGGATGATGCACACAGCGCTTCCTTTCACAGCCCAATGGCCAGAACCGATCACTTGTAACATGGCTCTGGCTTTCTGTAATGGGACAAACAAATGGATTTTTTTTTTTGTCCCAAAGGAAAGAGGACTCAGATGTGAATGGGCACTGAAATCTATACCACACTCACATCTTGGCTTTGTAGGGTTCTGTCCCTTAACCTATGAAAGTGAAAATCAGTCTCCTCCTTAGAAAGCGTGGTCAGAGGTATTACTGTAAATATGTTCTCACAAGAGTAAAATTAGAATATAACTCTGCATTCATATTCATGGCTATTGACCGTAGAGGTGTAGATTATCTTTTTGTTTCAGATGTTACTTGCTATCAGATAGCCTATTAAGGCCTTCATAAAATTGACTTGAAACTTAGCGCCTAATAACTCCAAACTGCTGCAGCAGAATTTCTTTACAGGCTGGTTGTTGTTGCTGGATTTTGCTATCTTTCTTCTACTCTTTGTTGAACATAACGTGGAGTATTTTCTCTTTCCATAATTTACAAGCATACAGTCTTTCTCTCTCTCTCTCACTCTCTCTTTCTCTCTCTTTCCCTCTCTCTCTTTCAACACATACATAAATGGCAGAATTTACTGAGTTTGGGTACACAGTGGGCTTATATTGCAACAGTAGAAACTTCAATTTTAATATTAGTTATCTCTGTTATTTCAAAAAATCGTCTTAAAAATAGTTCTTAGGCCTGTTGTTTTTCTGCTTCCCTTTTACCATCCTTCGGTAACCTCCTTTCTCACCTGTGGAACAAGAACGTTCCTAATTTTCCAAATTTTTCTCTGATAAAATTAGCCTCTGCAGCATCTAACTCTAGATTGAGGACTGTATTATTCCCCATTCTTTGGAAGTGAGAGTAGAGTTCCATAGTTTCATTTATACCAGGATAATGACCTCTATCTTTTGGAGTTCACATTCAGCCCTCCAGGATTTGATTAATGCCTTCTACTTAGGTACTAAGGAAGCCATCACATACAGTTGGCTTCCAGAAGTAACAATGTTTCAATTAAAGGATCGGATAAAAAGCTTGTAGAAAGAGAAATTAGATTTCATTGATTCACTTTCAAAAATTACCTATATTTAAATGATTTTCATAAATAATCAGTATCTTGGGTCTTGTTAATAAATACCCAAGAATTATAAATAATTTCTGAACTCATGTGACGGAGTTTTCAGGGCTTATAAATTCTCAATATATTATAAAAATCCAAATTAAGACTTTTAACCTTACATGCAAAATCTGTTTTCTAATTTGAAAGAACAAAATGTTTAACAGAATAATTTTATAATTTTCAATTTGTATGTTTACTTTGGAAGAGACCACCTTGACTTTAAAGATCATCCTGTTTGATCTAATGTGATACATCTTAGAATATATTAAGTTCCAAATTCTAGGGAAGCAATATATTCTTTTTTATATGACTTTTTAATGGCAAAAAAAGGAGATTGCATGCTTATATATAAAAGGAAGCAAAACTTCTAATAAAATGCATCTCCAGCTTCATTTCTAATCAACCTTTATCACCTATTATTCATCTTATTAAAATTGAAAAAGCTACGTTTGACAAGTATGTCAAGATGAATCCCTCAAAAAGATACATGTCAACGTTTAAATAGAAAATATCAAGGAAATGATAAATTATAAAAAGTGCATCTTTATTCTTTCCTTTACACAGATATTTTAGGCAATGAAAGATAATGAACAATTTCCTAGAACTTTGAGCCACAGCCCAGTGATGAGTTATTAGGGCAGTTACTCCTTGCCTGGTAACTTGCCGGCTGGATTGAGATGAGCTGATATGGACAGCTTTAATGAAGAGATGATAAAAAGCTTGAAAACTATGTAATAAGTAATTAATAATTACATAACAATTCAATTTTTTTGTGGTTATCTTGAATTATTTCTTTTTTCCCCAAGAACATGGTTTATTTCATCATGCCATAACACATTTTAAGACCATAAAAAAATCTCTTCCATTAAATAAAAACAAAAACTAAAGTATTTGCTTGGAAGTAGTTAAAAAAACATTTGGTTTGACAGCAGTTTGAGATGATTATGGACAGATGTAGACCCAATTTAGGGAGTTTATGGTCTGGGGTAAGTTAGGAATAAAAAGTAGAAATGTACGCAAAAATTATCCATTAAATGGTTTTATTTTTGTTACTACTCAAAACGAGGGTAATAATGACATCCAGGGAATATATGCTACCATGTGAAACGTTAAATTTAATAAAGATACTGCCTAATGGTCTTTAAGAAGCTTTCTGATTCCTTATTGTGTGAAGGCTTTGACCATTGGCAGAGTGACCTACAATAATTCCTACTGTCTCAAGATCCTGCAATGGTTGTGAAATTAATCTATATGTATAGTACTTTAGTTAGGTGATTAAATATGACCAAGAATTGGTATCATGGTCTATGTCAAGTTAGGAAATGTAGATAGAAATAGAAATGATCCTCATCTTACCTTAAAATGCTAATCTATAATTAATTTCAATTCGCATTTCCTGGTAATTTTGTTAAAAGAAGTAATTATATTCTTATAGGTATTTTAATATTTTAATATACTTTAAACAGCTCATCATTAATCAAGAAACCTTAAAAAGCATGTAGAGATTGAGAATAATAAACACTATATTTTTATGTCTTGAGATTCATTTAGTATAAGTGAGTCTTAGATACTTTTTAGTGAAGTTGAATATATATTTTTTTAAAAAATTCAAAATAAAATGCTTCAACTTTTAAAATGTTTTATAAGAAAACTGAGATTACAAAAGTTATGCAAATTCTTTAAAACTCTTCAAATCTGTAGGGATAATGTTTCAGAAATAAAGATGGGAATGAATAATCTAGCTTACATAGATGGAATGATAAATTCTCCCTCCACTCTCTCGAGATTCACACATCGAACGTATTTTGATTATGTAACAAAAGAAAACCTTGTCAGCTTTTACCCCACCAAGTGAATTATGATAAGATGGAGATTCCATCGTGAAACCACAACTACTCATTACATTCCACCTACGAAACTGTAATATCGTATTGCCGCTTGCCCATCATGATTAGCTTTAGTTTCTGATAATGAGTCTAGACTGGGCTGCATTTGGCAGTACCCTTCTTGCTGCTGTCACTGCATCAGGTCTGTTCTTGGCCAGTCATCCTCTTAGCAGATTAACCTAGCAGAGAAGCTTTCTGGACTTCTGCCCCAACAGGCAAAATAGTGATACATCCATGAAGTCACTCAATTGAAAGAGAAGATGTATTAAAAAAACTCAAATACGGGGCGCCTGGGTGGCACAGCGGTTAAGCGTCTGCCTTCGGCTCAGGGCGTGATCCCGGCGTTATGGGATCGAGCCCCACATCAGGCTCCTCCGCTATGAGCCTGCTTCTTCCTCTCCCACTCCCCCTGCTTGTGTTCCCTCTCTCGCTGGCTGTCTCTATCGCTGTCGAATAAATAAATAAAAAAAATAAAAAAAAAAAAAATAAAAAAAAAAAATAAAAAAACTCAAATACAAACAGATTGATGTTTTATAAAAAGGCAATCCATACTCAGTTTCCAGGTCACTTGAGTTTTACAATGAACTAATTCCTATGTCTTCAGTAAAATGAAACGAAACAAAACCATAAAGCTTTATCTTTGTATTTGTTCAATTATTACTCTCAATTTTGATAAATCAACATTTAGATAAAAATTTAAATAGTAGCCAGTTTTAAGGGACTCTAACTTTTAGAAGTATTTTCTTAAAATAGAAGTCAGGAAGAGAGAAAGGGAGGGGAGGTGGGTGGGGGAGGCAATAAAAAAATCTCTTCAATTTCCTTGTAATAGAGTAGGTACAAAATTAAGATTTTGTAAGAACATTGAAGTATCTTTCCAAAAATGATTGAACTACAAAGAGGATGATTGAGATGTCCATAGCAAATAAGACATTAGTTTTTTGTTTTACATATTTATAACTTTCACAAATGTATATGTCTGTAGACTTGTTCATATTTTGAATACTCAGCAATGACAGAAATGACTTAAATCAGTTTGTTTAAAATAGACAAAATGCTAGAATCTCTAGAAGCGATTACATTCCGAATTAAATTGTCACTAAATTTTTTTATAAAGATTTATTTTAGAGAGTGTGAGCAGAGAGAGGGGCAGAAGGAGAGGGGGAGAGAGAGTCTCAGACAGAGTCCGTGCTGAGGGTGGAGACCAACTCAGGGCTATCCCAGGACCCTGAGATCGTGAACTGAGCTGAAATCAAGAGTTGGACAGTTAACCAACTGAGCAACGCAGGTGCCCCATCATTAAGAGTTTTAAATGTAAAATTTAGGCCTTGGTGTTAAGATGCACTAGTAGAAAAAAATTCTATGTATTTAATCACTTTAAAGGAAACTTAGGTGACATTTTAGAAAATGGAATGTTGGAGTATAACTTGACTGTAGTTTCCCTGAATAAAATCAATTTTAAGGAATGTATTATCTTTGGCTACGGATCTAAGAGAAATAACCACTGTTGAGAAATTTGGGCCTTTTAAAATCATTTCGTGACAAGCTTGATGAGAACGGAGAAAGGCTATTCCAGTAGGCAAGAATAATGCCTCTGTCTTATTGGCAACATTGCATGGATGTCCTGTCTGGTTCTTTCTGTGTTCTCATTCGTATCTTCTAAAATGGTCAAGATCCTCATTTCGCAAATTCAAAGCAGGATGTTTTTCGTAAAGTGTGCGTGCCTCACACTTGTGATTAAATATTAAAACATGAATTTAGAGTACAGGGAACTAATTTCTCTTTTGGATGACGCAGGGTGGATTTTATTAATTATTTTTATCTGTCGCCTGGATTGCTTATTTTTTCCAAGCTTTATTGAGGCATACTTGACAAAATTGTATTTAAGTTGTACAACCTGATTTGACATATGCATACATCATAAAGCATTTACTGAACTGAAATCTTTCCAAATCTGGGGAGAGATACAGTCATCCAAGTATTGTACCCAAAACTCATAGGTCCCCATGCAGATTAAACCAAAAGTGTACTGTGTCAAAGCACGTTATGATAAAACTGTCAAAAATCAAAGACAAAGAGTAAATTACGAAAGCATCAAGATGGGAAAAAGTCAAAACACCTCACTTCATACACGGTTACCCCCCACAAGGCTGTTAATGGACTTCTCAGCAGAAACCTTGCAGGCCAGAAGAGAATGGCATGATCAGTTCAAAGTGCTGAAAGTAGAAGACTGCCAACCAAGAATACCTTACCTGGGGGCGCCTGGGTAGCGCAGTCGTTAAAGCGTCTGCCTTCGGCTCAGGGCGTGATCCTGGAGTTCCGGGATCGAGTCCCACATCGGGCTCCTCCGCTGGGAGCCTGCTTCTTCCTCTCCCACTCCCCCTGCTTGTGTTCCCTCTCTCACTGGCTGTCTCTCTGTCACATAAATAAATAAAAAATCTTAAAAAAAAAAAAAAAAAAGAATACCTTACCTGGTAGAGTTGTCGAACAGAAATGAGGGAGAAATAGAGACTTAACCAGTCAAAAAGAAGCTAAAGGGAGTTCATTACCATTAGACCTGCCTCGTAAGAAGAAAAGCTCAAAAGGAAGCTTTTCAAGCTGAAATGAAATGAAATGATGCTAATTAGTAACATGAAAACAGGCATAGGCATAAAACATATTGATAAAGGTAAGGATGTAGTCCGTTTTGAAATTTTCACTCCGAGTAAATCATAATATGCTTGAAAGTCATAGGGAAAATATGTCTATGTTACATATCTGTGTTTATATGTATGCATATGGTGACCCCCGCAGAAACTCATGGGAAGGAATGAATGAACAGGTAAGTGAAAAAAAGCTCAGAATTCTCTTCTTACAACATTGATGTCAAGAGATACATTCAATTACTCTTAAGTCCTGTCATAACTTACTGTAGCCTATAGCTTGTTGGCGTATATTTAAATATACCTTCTATCTGAATATATTAGAGTTTTCTAAACTAGAAGAGAAATGGCACGAAATTTTAGGATAGACTCTTTGAAAACCATTTGTGATCTTTTCGAGGGATCTTTACTTTAAAACCTAGGAATTAAAGCTCAGTACTTCTCTGTGTGTCTGGAATAGAACTTATTTCTAATTAGTCTCTGGACATTTATTTTGCTTTGTAATTCCTGCTTAATAACGCTGGGCCTCTGACTAGGCGTTGAATGTTGGTCTCATATACTATTGTTTTGTAGTTGTTCCAGGTACAAGTTAAAACAACTTAAAAAAAAAGAAAAAAAAGAAAAAATCCAATACTATCTGTTTCGTTGTGATTCTCATTCAACCTGAAATTTAATTATGCTGCTAGGTGGTTTGTAATGTGGATTAATAGTTTTATTGTACTCTCGTGATTAGTTTCTGTTTGTTCTAATTTCTTTTTCGCTTCTTCCTGACCTTGAGGTAAAAAAAACACACGGAAGATGTATTCCTTCAATTTAATGCCAGTTTGAGGTGTTTCTCCCGCATCATCAGATCAATGAAAAGTAAATAGCCTACACTTCTTGTTTCACAGAGCAGTATTGATCTTTCTTCAGCTTTTGCTTCCCTTTTCCCCTGCATGTTGTGTCTTTCAACCCCTGGGACCGAAGTGATTGCCATAGATTGGACAAGCTAACAAGCGCATGATAAGGAACCGGTGTTTTGTGGCAAACTCACATACACATGCTTGGTATATAAAGCCTGCTTCCGCATGGAGAGAAAGGTGCCATTTTGTGTGCGTGACACAAGCCACTAAGAGAAAGAACTAGAAGGAAAAAACAGGAAGGAAGATTTTATTTGCTCTCCCAAATCTTTGCACGTAGTGTTAAATTAGATGATGACATTCCTTTGAAAGGTAAAGGACAAGTAGCCTGCGGGAAAATGCTGTATGCTTTTAGCTGCAGCAATTGACTGGATGTTGACAGCCTGCGGTAAGTCTCTACCATCCTTTGGTGTCTATGCCTTCTCAATAATACTTGTCTTGTTTTCTCTTTGGTTTGGTTTGGGTGTTTTACTTAAAGCTAATCTTAGAGTTTGAGATTCTATATGCAACAGCTAAAAATATGCCTGAAAGCCACGTATTTTACTTCATGAGAAGCATTCAAAGCTAAATCTGCTCCTTTAACAATCTGACTTATTTGTGGCTTTTCTTTGAGGTGAAAAGACGCATTTTTGTAAACATGCGCACTGATCTGTTCTCTAAATGCCAAGTGATGGGAAGAAACAGAATAACTTTATAAAGCTTAGAAATTCTTTGCTTACTCTATGCCTGTCTTTAACATGTTCATTGTGGAAATCAAGATGCTCCAAGTTTTATTTTGGGGCCCTTCTATATCCATAGATTTCTCTGGCATTGAAATAGGGATAAATGAATAATTGATATTCTGTCACATGCTATTGTCTCCTTGTAGAAGCATGTTTTATACTGTGTGGCTCACAGGTGTCCTGACACCATTCTAGGACAGTAAGATTTCCGTTTCTTAACTGAGTGCTTGTGAGTCATCGGGGCCGTCGGTTTCTAGTTGTGTAAACTAATGGATATGTAAACAAGTTACCGCCTTGCTTTAATGCTCTCCTTCCTGAATGTAGTTTGAGAATCTATAGTCAGGTTATCATCCTGGACTCCATGGACGAAAAGAATGTCACATGACAGAGAAAATAAATAAAACTTGAGCTTCTCATGGGGCAACTTACCTCGAAGAGTGTTAAGATGGTATGAGGACGTGTGTAGACTGTTTCATATTTACTATGTTAAGGGCAAATTTTTTGCTCACAATGCACAGGTTCCTGATTCTGGTATGTGAATTGCTGTACAGTGATCTGTGAACTTCCTGCTGGCACCATAGACAACACTGCAATGCGGCTTATTAGCACATTGTTTTCAACATGACACTTTGGTATCAGAAGCCTTTTGTTGTTTGAGTAGCGTGCAGTGTACATGGAACAAATCGAGTACACTGGTGGAGCTTCTGTATCTTTCTGAGGTTTTATGGCATTTTAGACTTGGCGGAATTGGGAGATTGTCCTAACCCAAGCTATTAAGTAATCCTTAGGGTGACCCTAGTGCTGATTTGAAAGCTATTAATTTTCTATTACAGTGTGTTAAAGATATTCTGTAGTGTGGCACTCACCTGCATTATTGAGTCCGTGACCAATTGCAGAGCTGCTCTGTGGTGGTTGGAGCTTAACTCAACCCTCTGGGATCTCATTTATTATTTGCAGATATTGATTTTGGAAAAAGAAAAGCTAAGATGTGTGAATATAATACTGACTTAGACCTGGCCTAGAGCTGTTAACTCTTAATCCTCTGCATATTGTACCTGTTAACACATAAAACTATTACATATTTTGTGGTTTTAGCAAAGATCAATTACGTTCTGTTCACAGTAAATATTATCAATATCTATCAAGGTCTAAATACTAAGTCCCCAAATGATCTTTCTGTATGTTCATAGAATCTAAACTTAGGTCTTGTCATACTTAACATTTTCTGATGTCTTAGAAATGCAAATGGGAGAAGAATGTTTACTTATAAAAAAAAAAGATATGCTAAAAACAAAGCCCCAAGTGTGTCTGGAATATGATCTCTAATTAGCGTGTGTGTATGTGTGTATATGTAAGTGGAATCTTAGTGATAATTTATTCTTAAACATAATATTTTGGACAGTCCTCAGGGAATTTGTTCAAGTAGCCTCAGAGACTGTGAAAAAAAAAAAAAGCTTATTTCATAACTTGAAGTTTGTACTTCTTAACCTCTTTACTTATTTTGCCTATGCCCTCCACCACCTCCCTCCTCCAGGTATGAGAAGTACAGCATAGGGAATATAATTAATATTGTAATAACACTGTATGGTGACAGATGGTAACTATGCTTATCACGGTAAGCATTGAGTAATGTATACAAATGTCGAATCTGTACATCGTACCTATAAAACTAACATAATCGTGTCGCTCTATACTTAAAAAAAGAGTATAAAATTCTGTGGGGCAGATTTTGATCTAAAATAATATAAAATTCAAAATGAAGCCAGGGCTTATGTGGCATTCTAGCATGAGTAATCTCTTGATTGAAGGGACTCAAAGAGCCTAGTATGACTTCGGTGCTCCCACAGGCTAACAAGTGTGCAAAGACACACTTGTGAACTATGCAACGACCACCCCCCTATGCCCTCATGTTTGTAACTAAGGCATACACTGCCCGTGTTTCCTTAAAACCTGAATTTTATCCTTGAAATACCATCACGATTTTCATAGAAACAGCATTTCTAGATAGCTAGTCATTGGAAATACTTAGTTACTTTGTTGCATTTAAGGGAAATGCCATTTTTAAATGAAAATTTTAGTAATATCTCACTTTAATAATGAATGTGGAAGAGCACAACTGCTAATAAATTTGAAATCGTCAAACTTAACAAATACGAAAGGGAATTATGTTGTTAACAGTCCATCTGCTTGAACAAATAAAGTGCAAATAATTGATTACCCATTAGGAAATATTTAAATAATTTCTTGAGAGCCTAACATGTTCAAAAATTAATCTGTGCCATAAAAATTGGTATATGACACTTGCACTGCTGCTTCTTTAGAATGCATTTCAGTTCAGAATTCACCAGCCCTAATTACCTCCTACTTGCAGCTGATCCCAATGACCACATAAGCACCCTTAGTAAACTTATGTATTCGTTTTTTTCATTAAACAGAAATATATTGTATCCAAGTGTGCTAGATAATAAAGATATAAAGAAATATAAAATTCACAGTAAGAATCCAATAAGTATTGAAACAAAAACAAGACTGAGACCTTTTTTTTTTTTTAAAGCTCAACTCTACTAGGAGTATAACACAAAGCCACAGTGTATATAGCATAATCTTACAGTAGAAGCAAAAAGAATGTACTGTGTTGTAAGACTACACCAAATACAGAACAAAAAACAAATGTTTTACGGTATAAATTTAATGTTTAAAAAACTGCCTTTTGGTTAATACATAAAAGGATGTCTAGCAGAATTGCTTAATGTGATTGTCCATTAAACCAACAGTTACACAGTATCAATTACCTGATAAGGGTTAGAGAAACAGGAAGACAGGATGCACTTTCAGCCATACTTGAGAACAGGATAGAGGGGAAGACACAGGAAGGCAAATTCTACACTCCCTCTTTGGAACACTCATTTAATATGGACTTTTTAGTCAAATTTCAGTTGGAAAGTTTTTAATTCTCTGATATATTTTTCTAAAAGTTAAATCATAGTGAATTAATAGTTCAGTGTTAAAAAAATTCATAAGCTAATTTCGTTGGTTTATTATGTTTTTGGTATCTCACATGTCAAATTTAGTACATATGATCTGGAGGCTTCTGTAGGTTTTTATTATTACAAATTGAACAGACTAGAGCCAGTTTAAGGATCAAGCAGAGACCCTCACAAGTTAATCACATTGAACTTGGCTTACACCTAGTAGCGAAATTAGATACCAAAAACTAAACACGGTTACAATGACAAAGCTGCTTACATGTTGAGATGTATAATGATCAGACATCTGTTGGGGAAATTTTAAGGAGGGTAGGGACCCAAAATCAAAGCTTAAAAATGTAAGCTTAAAGGCTTCTGACTTAAAAAAAAAAAAATCACAGAAGCACATTTTCAATGATACATCTGTGATCTGACACTACAAATGTTTTCCTAAAACGCTTAACATTCTCATTCGAAGCAATTGATTTTTAGTAGTTTTATCTGAAAATATAATTGAACACTTAAGTCAGTATTTTTAATGAGCACTCTCTCCTATTTACTTCTGTGTTCGCAAATAGCAGTGATTATCAACTGACAATGGGCAGTCAACATTAGAAGTGGTTTCATGTAGTTAAGTGTAAGATGATTATTTGGGTTAATACGTGGATATCATTCCTTTAAATAAAGTGGGGGCAGAATAGCCTTATCACTGATCATTTTCTGACTTCATCAGACTATCAAGTTTTTCTCATTTTTTCTCCTTTTACTTATATGATGATGATGAATAGTTTTGTTTTACATATCACAGGCCAACATACAAATAGAAGATAATTCTAGAACACTTATCTTCATTAATTTAGAAGATACATTTTTCTGCCACTTTACTCTGTTCATCAACTTCCAGTGTGATCTGTTTCTTTTTAGTAGCCTGTGAAATAGTACCATAAATTCATCCCCAATATGAAGAGCTTCAACAGTGAGATTTGAAGCAGCCTGTCATGCAAAAAGTAAGGCATTCCTCAAGAGAGGCAGTTTTAGCAAGAGGTCATTGTTAGGCTCATATGGGTAGGCAGTGAGTGTACAGTTTCTTTATCACTGTCCATTCATCCAATGGGACAATTTTATTTCTGAATTTAAGAGGATGGGGATGTTATTGAGCCTTGGTCTGAAAAGATGCTGATGCTGAACATGACTTTTTTTTTGTTAAAGATTTTATTTGACAAAGACAGCCAGTGAGAGAGGGAACACAAGCAGGGGGAGTGGGAGAGGGAGAAGCAGGCTCCTAGTGGAGGAGCCTGATGTGGGGCTCGATCCCAGAATGCGGGGATCACGCCCTGAGCCAAAGGCAGACGCTTAACGACTGAGCCACCCAGGCACCCCTGAGCATGACTCTTCTTATTGTTTCACTGCAATTTACCTACTCCTGTGTCTAGGCACCTGTAGCAGGACTAAGAACCGAAATCTCTTTGGCTGATGCTTTTAGCAGCTTCTTGCTTCATTGGCTTTTAACTCAGACTTGACATTTTATAAGAGAATTATTCCAGTTCTCCACCTGATGGTAACGTGATCTTCTCTGCCTTGACTCCCAACCATGTTAACCCATACTCTTTCTCCTTAAACATTCTGAAAATCAACCACATGAGGTTGAGCTATCATGAATCCATGTTCTCTAATTTGGACCTAAGGTGCCACTTGACCATGTTTTTATGAACCTTTTTTGACTTTCATATTCCCTAGTGACTTTTTTCACACATGTTCCATGCTGTAAAAATCCCACGAATTAAAAACCTCTCTTCTTCATGTTCTGGGGAGACTAATAGTGCCAGTTCACATCGGTTCATTTGGTTTGTCTCTCTCTCACAAGGATGCTTTTACTACTTCATCTCTTTGCTATGTTAAGTACGGCCAGAGGGTTCTGAGTGGAAATGGATTCTGAGTTACTTTCACTGGAGAACCTCCAGCATTCTCCTGCCCTGCTTTTTTTTTTTTTCCCCCTTTTTTGACTTGGAGGCCTTATGATCCAAATCATGCGCTACAAGACAGTAGAACTTCTGTCAGCCTAAACTGCCATGGGGGCATGGAAGCCATTTGCCATGGAAAGATAGCAGGTCACATTTTCATGCTTAGTTCCTGATTCATATTGGCATTGGAGAAATGTTACATATGCACTTCTTTAATCTTTTGCTTTTATGATCACCCTTTCTGAGTTGACTTCTAATTTCTTCAATTATGAATTGCTAATTTTTAATTTGAATCAAATTATCTCCCTTTTCAACTATTTGCTGCCTTCTACTTGTATACCTTTTCTTCCTTTCTTTTTGCTTATTCCGTGTTTTATTTTTCTGTCACATATGCTTTATTTTCAAAAGGATCCTGAATTCCTTGAAGATAGGACTAGCACTTCCCCATTTCTTATTTTGTTATATGTGTACCTAATGCTATTGTTAATTTTTGTGAGTGGATTCTATTTGAAACTCTTAGTGGGAAAATAACATTTATGTTAAATCATATTTATCAAAGGCTGCACCTTTTGGAACTCGAAATAAAGTATTGATCTGATGTGTCATTAATACAAAGCTATTACTACCACTTGTTACACTGCCGTGGCATTTTCTTAATTTAGTTCAAGGTCCGACAACATTGGCGGGTTTAGGAAACAGGCTCTGTGGGAATCTGAGGAGGTAGCTCCTCCCCTTTTATTCCTCTAGGCTCTACCCGAGATCAGAGAGATTGCACACTGTTGCTTGTCTTTCAGAATCTTGTCTCCTCTCTGCAAAGATACATTATTAGTTATCCATAATTGGATGAGAAGATGCCAACTTATCCGTAATTGTCTTTCAGTGCTGCCGTTGAGATATTTTTAATAAAAATATTAAAATATTTTTGAAAATCTATGTTGGAGCTGTCCCTGACACAACTGATGGCATCAAATGAGTTAGCGTTGAAAACATAGGAACCTAATTATATACATGGATGTATTTTCCTGTCCTTTGCTGAGCATTTACTAGTGAACTCTCTGAATAAGAGTTGATGTATTCGATTTCTTAACAAAGATAATCCTGTGATTCAAATATTATCAGCATCGTGTATGGTATGGCTACTGTGTTGCTATGTTCATTGCTTTAAGTTGGTTACCTTTGCCTAGTGTTTAAAGCTTTTAACTTGTATATTCAAAGAATGTTTCTGAACATTTTCAACACTTGAAATGTGAAGTGCTTCTGTAGCAAGTCATGGTACAGTGTCTCAGGAGACAGATGAAGCTGCCACGCTTTTCTTTAAAGCTGAATTAATGCTTGTGGAGACTGACATCCATGAAGACTAAAGTGCTTCAGTTACAGAAAGGGACTAACGCAAGAAGGGCGGGCAGTGCCTCCTGCTCTTCTGCAACACTAATACATAACAAAGATTTGCCCATGTCCTTGTCCCCCTTTATTCTCTTTTTTTCTAGAACTCTTATCCATAACATCATAGTTTACTTGCTTTAGACCGAAATTTTATTGCCCACAAGATGCCAAATACAATTTCTATGACCCCTTCTTTCTCCAAACAATAAACTGCTTGCAGAAAAAAACTAAAAAGAAAAATTGGTCCATGAGGTCAGGAGATCATTCCTATATCCTACGGCAGTGTTATTTGGGGAGGAGTAGAGTGAAGACTGAGGGCCCAGTCTCCAAAGCCAGGCAGACCTGTAAATAAATGCTCTCCTACTTACTAGGGATCTGAGCAAGTAGCCTAACTGCTTTGAAACTTAATATGCCCATCAGTAAAACAGATATGACAATAGGATCAATCTTACGGGGATGACGTGTGTGTAGATTAAATGAGATAGTGAATTTAAAGTCTTAATATGTTCAATACAGTGTCTGGCATATGGTAGACCTTCAATTAATTGTGCTTTATCATAATCTTATTGGTAAAATCATTAGTACTTGTGATCATTAAGTATTGATAGGCCTCAGTAAGATTATCTGGCACTGATTATTATACATTAAATTCAATTTTTTCAATGCAGTGTGAAAATGCCTACAAACATTTATTTCTGGCAGGTGTAATTTCTCCTTCTACTAAGTCAGCCAAATTATAATCAGAAGATTGCTTGGCAGACTGTATTCAGAAGAACAAGAGTTTGGATATATAATGACACTAGGCTATGTCATTCTGAGGCATTCCATCTTTATAGAGGTAGATTTATAACTGTTCTCAGGATATTCTCTTTCTGGACAGTGTTTATGAGAGCACTAGGAGAGTGCATCTTAGTTTGTATCTATGGTCAAATGCCTCTTTTAATTGTTACTTACTTCTTTTATGTTAAGAACTTCTGTAAGATTGTGGTCAAGTTTTTGGACTGATCCGTTATATTGATTTTCATGTTTCACTTCTAGTAGACAACATTATTTGCATTATTTCTAATCTGGGGAATTTCATACACCTCTAGAACTTCTGTAATTTGTTAATGTATACTACTTCTAGAATAGTTTCTTTAAAATGGCTTCCTTTCAGTGTGTCTGGTTGCTTTGTTTTTCTTACACTTGATACTCTTCCTATGAGGTATAATGGTTGCCTTACCAAAATGCTCATATATTTTCAAAGCATTGATACTGACTCTAATTACCACTCCTTTGAAAAATAAGTTGTGTGTATGTTGTTTTAAGTGGGTTCAAATTGATGTTAATTCTGTTTCTAAGAATAGAACATGATTTAAAACTTGGAGTTGATTCACTGAATGATATCATTCACAGATAATTTATAACATATACAGAGATACTTCTTAGAATTAGAAAAATATGTAAATTTTGTTATCAAGATCACTAAGATAAAATGATTTATCTCATTCTTTTAGTATACACTCTAAATTTCTAATTTCTCAAAGGCCTATTATTTTATATAAACCAATGTTACACCACTAAATTGATATGAAATCTAAAGGTTATATAGTATCACATGTTATATTTCATTGTATGGTGGTAGGTATCAATACACACTGCTAAAGTACATCACTGAATTCTAATTGACTTTACACATTTATGATATTTTACAGAATTTTACAGAAATTAAGATATTTCTGGAGTTTATAAGCCACAATAGTATAAGAAAAGATGGAAAACAGACCTAATAATCCTTTAATCTCACTCAAATTTTTTACTTAAGAAAACTATCAGACTTTTTGTATGAACATTTATTTCTCCCACTCGGAAATTAGGAACGTTAATTATATGTACGACAAATGTAAAAAAAAAAAAAAAAAGTATAAATTCTTGTGATAGCCAGTACACAGTCATTTGAATGAAGGAATGGATGATTCCAGTCAAAAACTAAGTCATATTTTCCCCATGTGTAAGTTAGTGAGTGTATGACTATATTAAAATTTAGAGATGATTTATTTTGATGTCTCTTGATCTGTATTTTATAATAATTATTCATATTATTAATAATTTAAAGGTTAGTCATTTAGTATATCCAGTGTGCTGTTGACACAACCACAAATAATTTTCGTCAGCCTCTTAAAATTATATAGGTAAAAATGATGAATTTAAGATACTTTTAGCATAGTGTACAGAAACTATTGAAGGGGGCGCCTGGGTGGCACAGCGGTTAAAGCGTCTGCCTTTGGCTCAGGGCGTGATCCCGGCGTTCCGGGATCAAGCCCCACGTCAGGCTCCTCCTCTATGAGCCTGCTTCTTCCTCTCCCACTCCCCCTGCTTGTGTTCCCTCTCTCGCTGGCTGTCTCTATCTCTGTCAAATAAATAAATAAAATCTTAAAAAAAAAAAAAACTATTGAAAGAAGGTAGTGTGCCGAAACTGCTGAAGGAACGTATGTGTCTTCCTACTGCCTCTTAGGAGGGGAACCAGGTCCAGCATGTTGTAAATAACCAGGTACCCAGATACTGATTAAGATTTTGCTATAATTCCAGCAACGCTCTAGGTATATGGAACATAAAACACACAGAATGCATGCATATTCCTTCCCTTTAGGAATTTATAGACGGAGAATGAGAAAATAAGTAAAGATCAGTAATCAAAAATAGTTATGGATCAATAACTGTTTTGATCGTGTTGGTGGACCAGGCTTGTGCAAAAAAATGAGGGTACAAAAGAAAAGGAGACAAACTCTGCTCAAGGAGCTCATAGTAGGGCTGCCGGGTGAGGCCACGTGATTTTGGAGGGGTGCAGCAGGTACCAAACTGGGGGAGACCAAGAAGGCCCAGGGATTTGGTTTTATGTATAAGACCATGTATTTTAATATTATAGATATATTTCTATCTGTATAAGTAAATGATCCCATTCTGATAAAATATAAGCTTTTTGAAGATAAAGTCTGACCAGTTTTGCTCACCAGTTTATCCACACAATAATCAATCTTGCAAGGAGTCTGGCGTATTGTAGATCCTGAAAAATACAAACTCTTAGACTAAAATTTTTGTGCAAATATAAGTGTCAGACTTTTGATACCAAGTCAAAGAAGTAACGAAGTGCTATTCTTTATTTTATATGTTTTCATTTTGAAACTTAATTGTATCTAATTACAACAATTCAAGTATATGTACTCTATATGTATAGATAGTTTGTGTTGCAGAAAGGGAACTCTAGTGTTACAGAGTGTATTAATAGGACTTGTAAAAATAGTCCAGAAGAATATTGATGATAACCTGTAGAAGGTAGGAGAATTTCAGGGGGAGAGAGGAGGCTTAAAGTTTCCAAGAAGTAGAATCACCAGTATTGTTGGGATAGGAGGCATTGATGTGGGCAAGATTTCTTCTCTGGGTATCTAGGTAAAATGATGATGACGCCATTCAGTCACAGAGGGAAAAATTAAAAAGGACCCAGTTTAAAAGATACTTATGCCCCAACAAGCCCAGCATCCTATTAGGGAAGAGGAAGGAGCCCAGGCAGGATGAGTATACCAGGAGAGAGCTGGTTCAGATGAAGCAAAGCCTGTTGGGTCTGAGGCAGGCTGGAGTATGGCAGACTGGATCAGTGGCTTTCCCCATCTCCACTGCTCAGGCAAGACCAGGCAGAAGGTGCGGAAGTTATTTCAGATATCCTCTCGGTTGAACCTTCAGGTCCACAAGAGTAGGTGCTGAAGGGGCCTCCCATTCTGTGAGATCCCTAAGGCATCCTTTCCTTGTCCTCTTTCCTTGCAGGGGTACAGAAATGTACCCCTCCTCCCCTACCCCGTTTCACCCTCCTAGAGTTGCATGCTGAAGGCTCCCTCTTAGCATTTCCCTTTGCCCAGTATTGCATCGAGTTTCCCCAGAACCCATGATGGTGGCAGTGGGCCCGCCCTCCCTCCCTCCTTCCCTCCATCTTCTGGGAGCTTAGGCATCTGTGTCTGTTAGTGCTGTCTTGCTCTGCCCCACCCTCCCCACAAGCTTCCTTCTTCCAGCTGCTTTGGTTCAGGGGTGGGGCTCTTGCACCCTGAGGCCTTCCCCAGATGTCCTTCACACCCAAGCACTTCAGATGCTTGTGGATCACAGGAGAGTGTCTAGGGTGAGAGACTTAGAGGATGTAATCCAGAGTCCCCAGTCTTTGGTTTTTCTGCTTCAAGCAGGGGTCTTGTCTCTGATTGTGCTTGATGGGGGAATGAAGAAAAGGCACAGGCTAAAAGAAAAAAAAAGTCTTGAATGTTTTGAGTATGAGTATCTATGAGTACATTGTGAAACTAACACCTCAAATGTCTGACTAGCATTCCAGAAGCCATAAATAAACTAAAGGCATGATGTTTTTTATTTGCTATCACTTAAAAATGGCAGATCTGGCAATACGCTAGGAAGAAGTCGTTGGAGTTGAGTGGCTGATAGCTTCTTTATACAGAGCATATCCTCTGGAAACTCCATTATACCCTATTGTATCCCAACACTCAGGCAAGATGTCATTTGTCCTTACATTGCACCATCCTTTTCTTAGAAAAATCCTAACAAAAAGTTGAGTTTCTAAAGAAAGTTGGTATATAAAGGATAATTCAAGGAAGGTACATGTTTTATGGAAATTTCGAGTAAACATTTTTTTTTTAATGGAAGCATAGAATATTCCAACCTTTTAAAGTACAGAAAGTGTCTTTATTGAAAAATGTCATTGTGAAAAAATTACAGTAAGAACTCCATACTTTAGAAAAGATATATGATGAAAACTTAGGTGAAATTGAACAAATAATCAAAATTTCAACAGTATATATTTTGGAATGCAAATGAAATAATTTTATAAAATAATTTTTTAA
This sequence comes from Ursus arctos, assembly GCF_023065955.2. NCBI lineage: Eukaryota > Metazoa > Chordata > Mammalia > Carnivora > Ursidae > Ursus > Ursus arctos. The sequence continues at coordinate 73,222,224 of NW_026623067.1, forward strand.
AGTTATTAAGTTTATTAAGTTAAATTACTAATTTAATAAAATATTAATTTGATACCACAATTTTCAGATGAGAGGTTCAAAAGAATGGTGTCTACTTCGCAGTGTAAAGAATTGTGTGTCTGAGGGGCGCCTGGGTGGCACAGCGGTTAAGCGTCTGCCTTCGGCTCAGGGCGTGATCGTAGTGTTATGGGATCGAGCCCCACATCAGGCTCCTCTGCTATGAGCCTGCTTCTTCCTCTCCCACTCCCCCTGCTTGTGTTCCCTCTCTCGCTGGCTGTCTCTATGTCTGTCAAATAAATAAATAAAATCTTTTTTTTTTTTTTAAAGAATTGTGTGTCTGAAACAAAGTATTTCCAAAGATAGTCTAATTAGCAGTATTGCTGCACTTAGTCTTGCATATGCAGCAGAACTTAGAAGTTGAGCGATAAAGAGAAAAAATTTCTGGTGCCTTCATTACCAAACTTTACTGATGGTCTTATTAAATATGTAATAAGTATTTTAGTTTCTTAGGGCTATTATAACAAAGTATCTCAAACTGAGTGTCCTAAATAATGAGAATGGACTGTATCATAGTTTTGGAGGCCAAAGTCTCAAATCAAGGTATTAGTGGGTCATACTGCCTCTGAGGGTACTAGGAAAGGATATCTCCCAGGACTTTTTTCGTAACTTCGAGTAGTTCCTTGGCTTGTGGCAGCATAACTCCAGTCTTCATGTGGAGTTTTTCCTATGTGTGCCTCTATGTCCTGATTTCCAGACATTTTAGATCTGGGGCTCACCCTAGTCCAGTGTGAGCTCAACATAGCCAATTACATTTGCCATGACCGTATTGCCAAACAAAGCCACACTCTGAGGTACGGGTAGTTAGGACTCACCATATGAATAAGGGGGCACATAATTCAACCCATAACAATGTGACCGAAGACATTTTGGATCTAATAACTCTGATGACTACAACAAAAGAAATGATTTATTTTTATATGTTAAGAAAGGCCTTAATTAAATCAGTCAAAATTGTCAAGCATTACTACATAAGATGGTTCTTTTTCATTGGCTGCAAATGAGGTTGGTCTGATTATAAAAATTAAATTCAAGGTGATACAATTTTGAATATAGTTCTCTCATTTTTTTGAGTAAACTATTAGAAATGGAACAAGTACTACACGTGGTTATTATCATTGTGAATTAAATCTATGACTTAAGTCACAGTAAATTGTAGGCTTTGGTGAATGTTGTAGTCTGGTGTGTTACAGGAAGATGGGATGACAATGTTGGCCTAGTACACCAAGAGTTGCTTCTTACTGATGAAAGACAGCAACTTGTTAATATCATTCGAGAGAAAATCCCTGTCTTGGCTCACTAGGAAAGATTGGATCAAAGATTTGGCTTTTTTTTAATTGGCATAATTCATTTGAATAAACACTTTGAATAATTCTCTGCAAATGAATTCAAAAGTAGTTACACAAATATGTGCTTCAATTCATTTGGAAGGGAATAACATGTCCAAATTTTCTATACTGAAATCTGATTCCAGAAATGAAAGTGATGGCCTGAATTGCTTTCCAAAAACTGGAGTCTTGAGGACTGAGTATATATATATAAATTTTTTAATCTCAAATATTATGAAAATGGACTGATACTTTTACATTTCTGGTTTCTGGGACTAAGTCAAAGGAGATACAAATTGCTATTAAGCTTTATATTGTTTTGAAATCAATATAATCTTAAAACAATTTATATATTATGCTATACATATAATTTCATAAAAATAAATGTTTATATTTTATACTTTTTCTTACACTTGATGCATTCTGTTTATTATTACACAATAAAACTTTGCCACATATCAGAGAATGCGTTGAAAAACAAGAACCATTAGTCAGCTTCAACGTTAATTGTGTACCAGACTGGAGTGCATGTTAATAATACATATTTTAGACTGTTTAATGTATTGAAAAGATACTCATTGTAAGTACTTACCACTTTTTGTAATGTTAAGAGTATTCATTTACTCCACAGTGTAGAACACTATTCTAGACACATATGAAAGCATTTTAACAAGGAGGAGAATCAAATTCAGAGAATTTATTTTCCAAGACCAGACGGTGGATGGGTAGGTCCAGGATTCCATCTGACTTCAAAGCTTGTGCTCTTTTACACCATACTGTGTCTCTTTGTGCTTCGAAGAATACATTACCTGGATGTACAACTGTACGTTTAAAAATCTATCTTGTCTTTATACATATTATAGGACTATGAAAAAAAAAAGACCTGTAATAATGGCTTGAGGAATGACTTGACAAATTCTGACAGCGGTTTCCTGTATGACTTAAGGACATAAGAGCATGGGTTTCAGTCAGTCTGCCTTTGTGACCTGAGGAGAGTTACTCAAACCCTCTGAACCTCAGTTTCCTCTTCAGTGAAATGGGGTCAGTTGTGTGGTTGCTGTAAAGATGACCTGAGATGATGAATGCTAAAGGAGCAGTTTAGTAACGCAGAGGAGTCTTTCTAAAAGGGTTTCCTGATAAAAATGATCTGTTGCAGGTACTGCAAATGTATTCTTCCATTCCGTCTTTTCACTCATGTTCGATTTTGATAAACAAAAGCTCTTTAATTTAAAAAAAATGTTTTAATAAAACAGAAAATAGCACCTATCAGAATTGTACAGAAGTGACGAGTTTTGTTAAAGTGAACCCACCACAGAAGCAGCATTTAGATCTAAAACTACAACATCATGAGCACCTCAGAGGCTCCCTCACCCCACTTCCTGTACTTACTTGCTCTCAAAAGATAATGGGTATCCTAAAACCCTAGAACAGTTTCATCTATTCTTAAACTTGATGTAAATGACATCGTATTGCATGCATTGTTTTTCTGCTTGTGTCCTTTCACTTTACATTATCATTAGTATGATATAAACATGTTGGTGTACGTAATTGGAATATATTCATTTTTACTGCTATGTAGAAATTCATCATGTCAATACTATTCATCTCCGATATTATTAGGGAACGTTTAAGTTATTTCCAATATAAAGTTATCAGAAATAGTACTGCTATGAACGTCCTATAGGTCTCTTGGCAAATGTGTGAATTCTTTGAGATAAACACCTAGGAGTAGAATTGCCAGTTTATAACGTATGCACATATTCAGCTTTATTAGGGACTGCTAAACTGTTTTCCCTAATGGTTGTACCAATTTACAATCCCACAAACATCTTCCATGTTCTTAACTCTTCGTCAACATTAGGAACTGCTTTAAGAACTGCATTTTTTATTTTAGCCATTTGGATTGATGCATACTGGTGGTATATTTGCTATTAATATGTGTTTCCTTGATATCTAATGAATCTGATCACCTCTTAAAAAATTCCTTTTTTTAATGAAGTGCAGTTAACATACAGTGTTACACTAGTTTCAGGTATATAATAAAATCCAACAATTCTCTGAATTATTCAGTGCTCATCAAGATAAGTGTGCTCTTAATCCCCTTTACCTATTTCACCCATCTCTCTAATACCCCTCTAGTAACCATCAGTTTGTTCTCTGTATTAAAGTCTGGTTTTTTTGTTCATCTCTCGTTTGTTTCTTCAATTACACATATGAGAGAAATCATATGGTATTTGTCTTTCTCTGACTGACTTATCTCACTTAGCATAATACTCTTTAGCTCCATACATGACATTGAAAATGGCAAGATTTTATTCTTATTGATGTCTGAGTAATAAGCCACCACACACACACACACACACACACACACACGTACTACATCTTTATCCATTCATCATTGTTGCACACTTGGACTGCTTCCATAATTGGGCTATTGTAAACAATGCTGCTATAAACATAAGAGTGCATGTATCCCTTTGAATTAATGTTTTTGTATTCTTTGTGTAAATACCCAGTATTGGAATTGTTGGATTATAAGGTAGCTCTATTTTGACCTTTGTGAGGAAACCTCACACTATTCTCCACATCAGCTGCACCAGTTTTAATTCCCACCAACAGTGCATGAGGGTCCTTTTTCTCCACAGTCAACACCGGTTATTTTTTGTGTTTGTGATTTTAACCATTCTGACAAATGTGAGGTGATATCTTCTTTTAGTTTTGATTTGTATTTCTCTGATGAGTGATACTGAGCACCTTTTCATGTCCCTGTTGGTCATCTGGATGTCTTCTTTGAAGAAATGTCTGTTCATGTGTTCTGCCCATTTTTTAAGGGATTATTTGGTTTTGGGGTGTTGAGTTGTATCAGTTCTTTGTATATTTTGGATACTAACCCTTTATTGGATATGTCATTTGCAAATATCTTCTCCCATTCCATAGGTTGACTTTTAGTTTTGTTGATTGTCTCCTTCACTGTGCAGAAGCTTTTTTTTTTTTTTTTTTTTTGATGTAGTCCCAACAGTTTATTTTTCCTTTTTTCCCCTTGCCTTAGGAGAACTATCTAGAAAATTTGCTATGGCCAATATCAGAAAAGTTACTGCCTGTGTTCTCTACTAGGATTTTATGGCTTTAGGTCTCACATTTAGGTCTTTTATCCATTTTGAATTTATTGTAGTGTCCACTTTCATTCTTTTGCATGTTGCTGCCCAGTTTTCCCAACACCATTTATTGAAAAGACTTTTTCCCCTTGAATATTCTTTCTTGCTTTCCCAGATATTAATTGACCATATAATCGTGGGTCCATTTCTGGATTTTCTATTCTGTTCTATTGATTTATGTGTCTATTTTGTGCCAGCACCATACTGTTCTGACTACTACAGTTTTATAATATTACCTGAAGTCAGCAATTGTGAGGCTTCCAGTTTTGTTTTTCTTTTTCAAGATGGCTTTGACTCTTCGGGGTCTTTTGTGGTTCCATAGAAATTTTAGAATTTTTTTTCTAGTTCTGTGATAAATGCAGTTGGTATTTTGATAGGGATAATGTTAAATGTGCAGTTTTGGGTAGTATTAACAATATTTGTTCTAATTCATGAGCAGCGAATATTTTTCCATTTCTTTGTATCATACTCAATTTCTTTCGTCAGTGTTTTATAGTTTTCAGAGTACAGAGCTTTCACGAACTCTTTGGTTAGGTTTATTTCTAGGTATCTTACTATTTTTGGTGCAATTATAAATGGGATTGTTTTCTTAATTTCTTTCTGCTTCATTATTGGTGTGTAGAAATGAAACAGATTTCTATAAATTGATTTTGTATCCTGTGGCTTTACTGAATTTCAGTTCTAGCAGTTTTCGGGTGGAGTCTTTCAGGTTTTCTATATAGAGTATCATGTCATCTGCAACGAGTGAGTTTTACTTCTTCCTTACTGATTTGGATACCTGTTGTTTATTTTTGCTGTTTAATTGCTGTGGTTAGAACTTAGTGTATTATGTTGAATAAAAGTGGTGAACGTGATCATCCCTCTCTTGTTCCTGATCTTAGGAGAAAAGGTCTCACTTTTTCCCCATTAAGGATGATGTTAGCTATGGATTTCCATATATGGCCTTTAATATGTTATGTTTCCTCTACACCTACTTTGTTGAGGGTTTTTATCGTGAATGGATGTTTTATTTCATCAAATGCTTTTTCTGTGTCTATGGAAAAGGTCACATGGTTCTTATAATTCTCTTATGGATGTGATGTATCCTGTTGATTGAATTGCAATATTGAAATACCCTTGCAACGTGGTAATGAAACCTACTTGATAGCGGTGAATGACTTTTTAAATGTATTGTTGGATTCAGTATGCTTGTATTTTGGAGGACTTTTGCATCTATGTTCATCAGAGATATTGGCCTATAGTTGTCTTTTTTAGTGGTGTCTTTGGTTTTAGTATCAGGGTAATGCTTGGCCTCATAGAATGAATTTAGAATTTTTCCTTCCTTTCCCACTTTTTGAAATAGTTTGAGAAGAATAGGTATTAACTCTGGTTTAAATGTTTGGTAAAATTCATCTGTGAAACCATCTGGTCTTGGACTTTTGTTGGGATTTTTTGGTTACTAATTCACTTTGATTACTTGTTCACATTTTCTATTTCTTTCTGTTTCATTTTGGTAGTTTATATGTTTGTAGGAATTTATCCATTTCTTCTAGGTTGTCCAATTTGTTGGCATGTAGTTTTTCATGATATTCTTTTATAATTGTATTTCTGTGGCGTTGGTTGCTATCTCTCCTCTCTCATTTGTGACTTTATATGAGTCCTTTCTCTTTTTTTTTTTTTTTATTGATAAGTCTGGCTAGAGACGTTTATTAAATTTACTTTTTTTTTTTTTAAAGAAACAGCTCCTGGTTTTATTTATCTGTTCTTTTTATTTCAGTTTCTATACCATTTATTTCTGTCTAACCTTTATTTCCTTTCTTATGCTGATTTTAGGTTTTGTTAGTTGTGCTTTTTCTGTCTCCTATAGGTCTAAGGTTAGGTGGTTTATCTAGGTTTATTGTTTTGTTTTGTTTTGTTTCTTGCTTCTTGAAGTAGGCCTGTATTGCAATAACCTTCCCTCTTTGAACAGCTTTTGCTACATCCCAGAGATTTTGAACTAGTGTATTTTCATTTTCATTTGTTTCCATGCAGGTTTTTATTTATTTTTTTATTTCTGGTTGACCTATTCATTGTCTGGTAACATTTTGAATACAGTGTTTAAGCCATCTGATCTAGTATGTCATTCAAGCCCTCGTTGATTTTTTGCTTAGATGGTCTGTCCGTTGATGTAAGTGGGGTGCAAAGTCCCCTACAATTATTGTATTATTAAAAGTAGTTCCTTTATGTTCGTTATTAACTGTTTTATGTATTTGTGTGCCCCCATGTTGGGTGCATATATATTTAATATTGTTTTATCTTCTTGTGGATTGCTCCCTTTATTTTTATATAGTGTCCCTCTCTATTTCTTGTTGCAGTCTTTGTTTTAAAGTCTACTTTGTCTGATATAAATATTGCTACTCCAGCTTTCTTTTGACATCTATTTGCATGATAGGTTTTTCTGTATGCCCTAATGTTCAATCTGTCTTTGGGTCTGAAATGAGTCTCTCATAGGCAACATATACATGAGTCATTTTTTTGTTTTCAATTCATTCTGTCACACTGTGTCTTTTGAGTGGAGCATTTAGCCCATTTACATTCAAAGTAATTATTGTTAGGTATTTACTACCATTTTATTACTAGTTTTATGATTGTTTCTGAAAATTTTCTCTGATTTTTTTCTCTGCATTTTTTTTGCATAGTTGTTAGTGGTTTTTGAGTTGTGGTTACTATTAGGTTTGTATATAAGATCTTCTGCATGTGGCAGTCTCTATTAAGTTGATTGTCATTAAAGTTTGAACCCATTCTTCACACCTTTCCATGTTTTAGATATATGGTGCCATATTTTACATTCTTTTATTTTGTGAGTTCCTTGACTGATTTTTTACAGAGAAGTTCATTTTTACTGCTTGTGTTTTCTCTTCATACTATCACTTCTGATCTTTCTTTTCCAAAGAGTCCCCTTTAATATTTTTTGCAGGTCTGGTTTAGTGGTCACAAACTCTTCTAGTTTTTATTTGTATGGGAAAATCTTTATCTCTCCTATTCTGAATGATAGCTTTGTTGGATGGAGTATTTTTTTGCTGCAAACTTTACCGATTCAGCACATTGAATATATCATGCCACCCCTTCCAGCTTGGAAAATTTCTGCTGAAGAGTCCACTGATAGACTTATGGGGGTTTCCCTTCTATGTTACTGTCTTCTTTTATCTTGATGCTTTTAAAGTTTTTTTGTTTTGTTTTTATCACTGTATTTTGTCATTTCAATTACGATATGTCTAGTTGTGGGTATGCCTTTGTTGATCTTGTTGGGGTTCTGTATACCTCCTCGATCTGGATTTCCATTTCCTACTCCAGATAAAGGAAGTTTCCAGCTATTATTTCTTCAAATAAATTTTCTGCCTCCTTGTCTCTCTCTTCCAGGACTCCTATAATAAGAATGTTAATGTTTGATGGAGTCACTGAGTTCCCTAAGTCCATTCTCATGTTGCATAATTCATGTTTTTTTTTTTTTTTTCCTCCTTTCTCTTTGCTTTATCTTGATCATTTCCCATTATTCTTCTAGGTCGGTAATTCTTTCCTCTGCTTCTTCCAGCCTGCTGTTCTTTGCATCATGCATGTTTCTAATCTTGTTTATTGCACTCTTCATCTCTGATTGGTTCTTTTTTATCTCTGTGTTAAGGGTCTCATTGATATCTTCTATTCTTTTCTCTAGCTCAGCGACTGTTCTGATCATCATTGCTTTAAATACTCAATCAGACACGTTACTTATATCTGTTTCACTTAGATTTCCAGTTTTGGCATTGTCCTGTTCTTTCATGTGGGAGAAATTCATTTGTCATTTTTTCTAAGTCTCTGTGCCTGGTTCTGTGTTTTAGGAAAGTCAGATATTTCCCCTCTTCCTGAGGGTAATGGCTTCATGCAGAAGAGGTCCTATAGTGCTCTGTCATGTGGTATGCCTTGTTCCTCAGAGCCTGGCACTTCAAGGTGTATCTCTAAATGTTAGCTGCATGTGCTCTGCTGTTTTGCCCTGACCACTTTATCCTTTGGGCCAGTCATCTGCATAGGCTCTCTGTGCCTGTTGTGGACAGCGTTTGGTTCCTGGCCTGAATGTGGCAAGTTTTAACTCAGTGTGCTCTGGTCTGCTTGTGAAATGAAACCTGTCAACACTGCAAAACTGGGTTGGGAGATACAGTGTTGTCAGGGGTTTGGGCTGGTCCTCTGGGGGAAAGGGTGGGACTGAAGCAAGCATGACTGGGAAGGGCAGTTCCACTGGAGCTTGGGAGGGTGGGGTTTGGTGTAGGCAAGTTAAGTAGTGAAGGTAGGCACTGTGCTCATTCCTGTAGGTGGCCCTGTGCTTATGCTGAGGGGGTGAGGAAGGGAAATGGCACCTGCCAGTTCCTTTGTTCCCAGAGGAGTCTATCCATGAATGTTGACTCTCTGAGACATGCTCTGAGATGAGCAAATAACCTTCCCAGTGTGTGCGAGTCACTCTTCAGATCACTGTTGTCATGCTGTATGTTTGCATGTTCTTTGCTTTGTCTTCTCTCCAAGAGCAGTTCCAATGCCTTTGGGCTCTAAGCCAAGCCCACTGACCTTTAAAACTGTAGGCTTTAAGCCCCAGTGGTTGCAAGAACTCAAAAAATTTGGGCCCTCTCACTTTCCAAGCCAATCACTGTGGGAATTTGTTTTCCTCTTGCTCTCCCCTGTGTGTTAGTGTGTTTCTTGTTCTTCCCTGTGATGATAGCTCCCTCCCCACCGTAGTGGCCATGATCTGTTTCTCTCTCAAACCATATCTCTGCACTCCCTACCTTCTATGTGGCCTTTTCCCTACCTTTAGTTGTAGAGTTTGTTCTGCCAGTTTTCAGGTCAGTTTCTGGGGTATTTAATAGTTATGTAGTCGTATTTCCTGGGAGGAGGACAACGTAAGTTCCTCCTACTCTACTGTCATCTTCCCCTCGTCTAGGTGCATACCTTTTTGTCTGATAAATAATGTGAAATATTTTCTCCCCATCAGGAGCTTGCTTCTGTATCTATTTTAACAGCGTCTTTCTGTGAATGGGGTTTTAGTTGTGTTAAAGTCCAGCATTAATGTTGAAATTGTGTTTTTTGTATGTATGTTGCTACTGTATATTGTATAAGTATATGAGATTTTTTTTAATATTGATCCTTTATACTGAGACTTTGCTGACTTCACTTATTAGATCTAGTAGTTTTTTTGGATCTGTTTTGCTTTTTAAGATTAATTCAGATTCCCTATACAACTATGTTATGAAAAAATAGACTTGAATCACATTAGAAGAAATTATAACTCAGGTTTTGTCAGGACCTCTTATAAGTGAAATATGAAATAGCAAAATCATTAAAAAGAAGGATAAGAAGAAAATATATTTCTCTAATTCTGTTACTTACAAGTAGAGTTTGAATTGTGGTTTTTAAAATTTGCTTGGGAAGATATCTAACCAGTTCATTGAATCCTTTGTGTGTCATCTAATGGCTGTTTTGTGTCAGTTATTCAAGTCTCTCCCAGTAATAGGTCTCAAAGACACAATACAGAAATATGCTGAGTCTGTAGAGTCTCTGTCTAAGCCCAAAAGTATGCTCCAAGTGAGTGAAGACCCTTGACATGAAAAGATTATATGAGAACATAATAAAAAGAGCTGTAGCTGGGGCATTTACAAGAGCTAGACTGACACATTAAATCTCTTGAGGCCCTGAGGAGAAGCTAGAGTAACAGCTAAGAATCTTTCTGGGTTACAGTTTTCTCTAGTAAAAGAACATTATTAAAAAGGATACAGGGTTACCAGGTAAATTGGTTTAAATAATTAAGGCTAATATATGAGTGAGTAATTACAAAATTATGGTATAGACTTTCTGGTTTCATATAACTCAAATTAATTTTATATGTGGAGCCTTATATGTGTGAATGCTAAATTTTAAGAGCATATAATCTTAGAAATGGAAATTTAAAATTCTGTCTTGATATTAAGTTGATGCCTACATACACTTATAGTATAAGCTGTAGGGCAGAAACTGAATCCTTTTCCACTTAAACATTATGGCAGATGCCTCTGGAAATACTATAAAAATGACTAAAATATACGATGCCATAATGCCTAGTATTAACTTGCTGCTGATTCTTCAAGTAGTAAACAGTGAAGAATAAGATGTGTAGCTTTGGAAGTGACAAGAGCTACATCTAGTCACTAGAGTACTATTTAGAAAATATCTGTTCAATGCATTCAGTATACTGGTGTTTCCCCTATATTTTATCGGAAAATTTACCAGTGTAGCTAGAATCTAGTGAACAGAGGGGAGAATGGGACTAAATGAAGTTAGTTAGGAGGCAGAGAACATTTTACATATGATGAGGAGGAAAATGGGTCTTATCCTATATATAGAGAGTAGCCAATAAAATTTTAGTGGCAGAACAGCATGGCCATGTTTGGGTTGGAGGATTAATCTCTTTGTAATATAGAATCAATAATGTAGACTGGGCAAGGGAAGACGAATCAAGTCTTAATACTGGGTAACTAAAGTGGGCTGTTAGAACAAAGACCAGGACAAATGACTAGAACTAAATTCATCAGGAGAAAAAAAATCACATAAAAATCTTTGATTTCTAAAACTGCACTAGTTACATAAAGCTAGTTATACTTAAAAAATCACTGGTTGAGATATTGGGACTAACTGGGAGCGCCAAAGGATGGGGTCCAACTTTAACAGAATTAAAAGTTATTAATGATTAAGCACCATTGAATTGGTAAGTTAATAACGTTCTAGTGAGATCTGTAGTAATAAAAGCTTCATCAGGTTAAAAAATATTAATTGCCTGATCTTCATTATACTTTAAACTTGATTTTGGAACATGAAGTGGAAATCCAGATCTCCAAATGTATTATGTTATTTTCATTCTGAATAATGGTGATTGTCACTAATTTTGTTATCTCCACACTTTGCAAACTTTCCCTTATTTTGAGTTGATACACTGCTTTTTATATATTAAACTTTCAAAATGTAAAGTAAAAGATACACACTCTTTCATATTGCTTAATACAAAAGTAATATACGCTGTGTTGTTACTTTACTGTTATTAAATGGTTTTATGACTTTGGATGGCACATTCAAACTCTCCATGCCACTACATGTGAATTTCTAGAATTAAATGTTTGGGGAGTAGGAAATGGTAGAGATATGGGAGAGACCTTAACTGTTTTAACAACTAACCATTCATTACTGGATATGGAGATCTATTTTCTACAGGCTTCCATGATCTATCCAGCTCTGTTTTCAGACCAAAGGAGACTAAATTTTTTAACTGTAGGACATGGGAAAAGAGTACGTGGAAAGTGAGGCCATGTAGGGCAATAGCAGACAGTCCCTTCTGGGGAAGGAGGAGGAGAATGGTTGTTCTTACTAACCCTAGTATTCTCTTCACCTAAACTCCATGATCTTAGAAAATGTACATCTACTAGCCATTAAACTTACTAAAATGATGGCCACTGTGCTAGAAATCACAGAGCCACAGGACTCGATTCATCTCCAAGTATACCTAAAATGGACAACTGTCAGGTAGCACAAAGTTGCCGCTGAATCAGAACAAATAGGGAAAGCTCACTTTTACCCTACAAACCGCTGGCTGGTTAGCTATGCCAAGTCACTTCAGTAACTCAAATAAAGCAAGTCCATGTGTTATGCAACTGAACTTTTTGTACTTCATGTAACACATTAACATGGGGTGACCTTTGATTATGTAACATTTCTTTCAAGTGAAGGACTTGGACAGATTGATCTCTACATTTCTGGGCCAAACCATTTCTGATGGACCACATATGTGACTGGTTTCTCATATATATCTGATGATTTTTTGGTTTTATCCATGCTCCAAGCACCTTAAACACTGCTAACTTTCTTATAGGTTCTCAGGTAATATATTTTGACTAGCTAATCCAATTCCTTTAACATTTTTAGTAGCCATTTATAAGCTCAGATACTACTTATATTAATACGGGATCTGTGTTGCATGTATATTAGTATAGACATAATTACTCGAGGGCATAGGAGAGGCAAGTCATCCTTCTTCTCTTCCTGTATTCACAAGTAACCTGATGACAATTTATGCTAACAAAGAGAAAGCGTATTGATCAGCAATTTTGAAAATCCAGTTGACTTACATGGTTTATATTATGGCTATTTGCCAAAATATCTTTCCAGATAAAAAAAAGAATCGTACTGCTCTGCATCTCTTGTGGCCGTGTGGCTTGCATTGGCCTGCGGAATTTGAGTTGAATTAGTATATGATCTGTGTAATTCTCCATGTTCTGTCTTGCTTGGCTGAGGTAATTGTGAAAGTACCTGTTGATATGTGAGATGCTTCAAGCATAGAAAACCTGGAATGTTCAACACAGCCCTGGAGAGCTACCTAAAGGAAATTTATGTGACCGAGAAGTAAACTCATTATGCTCTGCCTCTGATATTTTGGGGTGTTTTGACTGTAGCATACATTCACATATTCTGACTCATACCTGAAACTTGATGACAATGATATTTAAGTATCTATTAATACCATGGTATTATGTTTTTAATTTTAAAAATGAGGTTGCTGAATTAGATTGTAAATTTTTATATATTTCTATATATTTTATGTACTTTATATGAAATATATATTGGTTCAGAGAATGTTTAGGTGTTATCTTCAATCTCATTTTATAATATTTAGTGTTCATTTTCCTCTTAGTATATTTCTACCAGCTCACTCCCATTACAGAATTCTCATATTAATATAGCTTTTTCCAAACCAAAAGAATTCATCCTTAGAAACAATTACTGCATCTTTTTGTAGAAATAAATCTATAAATTAAGGATGGGAAAGATGATCTTATTTTGCTATTAACTTTTCAGTGATGAAGCCATCTCCAGAGCTTCATTGTTGAGTTTTTGACACTAAACCTGGAAATTCAGCATTGTATCAAATTCTTAACAACATCATTTTCTTACATACGAAGTTATACAGTATTATTATTTTAATATGAACACACGTGCTTTTTCTTTCTTCCTGGGTAGGTTAATTTGATTACATCTTGCATGCCTCCTAATTTCACTTTAATATTAAATCTACATGGAGATAAAGCACACACAAAAAATGTTAAAACATGAAGCCCATTCACCTATAGTATCAGGGCTCTATTACAGACATTCTAGGGCTTAGTTAAAATTCATGTAGAAAGTCAGAATCTGAGCAAAAGGAAACTTGTATAAGTTTGAAAATTAGAATAGGGGTAGAAGTATCTCAAGGGGTGGAAGTATCTCAATTCAATAAATTGGTGTCCAAAGCAGAACTGAATATAGAGCATAGAAATGGAACATGGAACATTGGTAAAATTTCACGTAATTGCAAGTTTTACATAAAACCAGTGATTCCTTCTTTTCCTTCCAAGTGGAAAAGTGATCACAATTTTGCTTTCTTCTTAGCGTGACCATCAAACTGAAGACATGGGAGAGTTTAAGTTTATTCGAAAACCTTTTCAAAAGAGAGTCAGGGATGTATCTTGAGGGTCAGGGGAAACTCCCAACTTCCTAGATCTCCACAGATGTATGGATGTTTGAAGGCTTTAGGGAGGCAGCTTGTAGTGGCAGAACCTTCTCCACAGCCGAAGGTTCAGGAAAAATGATGGAGAAAGGAGAACAGGGTAGGACTATTAAGTATGGCTGAAGATGCCTTTTAGGAAGATCTCTTATCAGAACTCAAGGCACTACAGTAATGAAGGTAGTGAGCAGAGTAGAGCCCAGAGGAAAGGTGAGATAAGCAGCTTGGGGCACACCATCCCCCAACAGTTGACAGTTGGTGAGCAGATTGGGCAAAAGAAGTTCAGAGACAGACATGGGAATCATAGTAATAGGCCAAGAATAGGGAACCAAAGGAATGAGTGGCAAATGAGAAGGTAAAAGCACATGCCAGAGACATGCACCATTCCATATGGCGCCTTTTCATGTTCCCACACATCGTCTGTGGGAGAGCTGGAAGGAAGTGGACATATGGCTCACTTGTCCAGCATTTCAGCCGATATCCATGAAAGACTTTGAAAGCATTTAGGAATAATGGTTAAGAATTTCAGCCATGAAGCTAGACTTACTAGCTTGGTATCCCAGCACCACTAAGTTGTTGCGGGTCCTTTGTGAAGATTACATAAATTTTCTCTGCCTCCGTCCCCTTATCTCTTACATGAAGATAGTATAACTTGGACTAACTCCCTAGGTTAGCATGATTAAATATGCTTCTGGGTATATAATAGCACTTTCTACTGCTGCTAGAACTTTGCATTATTACTGTGAAATAATCATCATTTTTCCAAAAGGGAGTAAAATAGGAAATGGGTATATATAGTCACTTGAACACTGACCTATTTTTAATGTATGAGTGTATGAACAGCAACACTGATCATGTTTATATTTTAATCCTGATTTTGGGGACTCTCAAGGAAAAATCATTGGCCTTGTTACTATGTACTTTTATTTAATAAAACACTTATTTTATACTTCTAATGTATTTTCCACTCAGCCTCTTCATCTAGTTACTTTTATTTTCTTCTAGGCAATGAGTTTCTCTAAACTTCATCAAATCCTTTCAGTAAATAAGGCGATACTGGTTTTGGGTGGTGTAGCTTAGGGCTTTTGAAGAATGTGCTTGGATGTCACAGACTGGATATCTGTGCCAATGTCAAAAGATTTTTACACAGGGGCTAGTAAATATTAAATTAATATTAAAAAATAGTAGAAAGGGCAGGTGACTGAAAACCTAGAGGTCAGTTGAGATGTAAAAGGCTGGGTCTGAGCTAATGAATGACTGAGTTATAGCAGTTTTTACAGGAGTTAGAAAAAGGTGGTAAATATGAGGAGCTTAAATTGAACTCAGGAAAAAAATGATGGATTATTGGAACAAGGACATAAGAGTGGTCAAATATACATGTGATTGAATACTTTCCCAATAATAATTCATAATCACACATTCCTTTGCAGAGCTTGCTGAAGGAAAAAACAAAAATTTCTTAGCAATACAGATAACTCAGATTTTAAGATGTGTACTTTGAGCAGAGAAAGAGTTCTGTGAAGTTAGTGGTAACATCCTCTGTATTAGCATGTGAATTCTTCAGTTTATGCCTACGTGGAAAACACAGAAAATGGGCAGAATCTGAAGATCATAGAAATCCCACCTAAATCACATAGATGATATTCTCCTGTCATAATAGCAGGATTTTTATTTTTACTAGTTTAATATCAAAGAGGAATTAAGAAATTATAACATTGGTTTAAAACCAGGCTTCCCTGGATCTTGGTGGGGTTTGGGCAGCAATTCCTTGGGACTTCTGGGGTGGGAAAGAGAGTAAGGCAGAGCAGCTGGGGCTTCGCACTCCCGTTTGTCACTTCAAACCTGAGCCATTCATCTGTTTTATGGGCTCTTTTTTTTAAAATATTTTTTTATTATGTTAGTCACCATACAGTATATCCCTGGTTTCCGATGTAAAGTTCGATGATTCATTAGTTGCGTATAACACCCAGTGCACCATGCAATACGTGCCCTCCTTACTACCCATCACCGGCCTATCCCATTCCCCTATCCCCCTCCCCTCTGTGGCCCTCAGTTTGTTTCTCATAGTCCATAGTCTCTCATGCTTCACCCCCCCGTTACCCCCCTTTCTTTATCCCTTTCTTCTCCTACCGATCTTCCTAGTTCTTATGTTCCATAGATGAGAGAAACCATATGATAATTGTCTTACAATGGGCTCACCATTATAAGATTGTTTGAAGAAATAATTCTGTGACTAAAGAATTAGAAATCCTATCTGTATGGTATTTGTAATTCTTGAATGCAATTATGTTAAGATTAAATATATAGCGATATCCTCATTTCGCATCATCAGTTTAGTTATTTGGGTCTCCACAGAAAGTCTCGAATCAAAGGACCCCATTTGGATATTGTTTTGTATAGTACGTAGATTTGAGGGTGTGCATTACCAATCACATCCAGGCTGCTAGTGCCTGGAGCACGTGGGGCAGATAGAAGTCCTCATGAGTTCACTGATGGCTCCAGGCCTCTGCTCTAGCAAGTTACATGTCATGCTCTGGGCAAGGTCACTTGGCCCATGGCATTTTTTATAGACAAGATTATTCTGGCAGCATCTGAGGCACGCTTTTATTTCTCAGGTCTCAAACCAATATATCTGGAAGCACATAATTACTTCATTAAGGTTTCTGCAGATATCCCAGTGGGAAAATGCACGAATAAGAGGCAGTTTCCTTTGACATTGTGATGGTGGCCCCTGAGAAGGGTTTTGGCAAGGGACAAAGTTCTGTGGTTGAGAGAAAGACATCATGTACAGAACATGGTATAACAGTTGGCAGATGCAATTGTGTAGACTCTAAGAAATACTCGAATGATTTTGAGATAACTAATACGGTCTATCATATCTTTTAATATCTTCTCTATTCTTTCATAACAAACCACCCCAGAATTTGGTGATTGAGAACAAACTTATTTTCTCCCATGGTCGCTGTGTGTCAGGAATGTGTATATGGCACAGTGGACATGGCTTGTCTCTTGAGTGGCATTTTGGGCTTCAGTTGGGAAAGTTGAGTGCTGGAACAATCTAATACATGTCAGTCACGTGTCTGGTGGTGGGTGCTGGCTATTGGCTTGGACCTTAGCTGGAACTGTGCCTGGAACACTTAAATGTAGTATCTCCATGTGGCCTAGTCTTCCCCACAAAGTGTTGGCTGGATTCAGAGAGATAGACAGACGGAGAGACCGAGAAAGAGAATCAGGCAGAAATCATTTCCTCTTCCATGCTGTAGTCACAAAAGTCATTGTGTTAATTCCACCAAGCTCTCTTTACAGCAGTTACAAAGGTACACTCAAGTTCAAGAGGAAATAGCATGGTTTCCATTGCTCGATGGAGATGTATTGCTGTCACATTAAAAAAAAAAAAGAATTTAAAAAGTACATAGGTGTAGCCATCTTGGTACAATGCAGTCTGCCACATGAGAGAAGTAAAAAGTAGATTGAAAAATGATGAGTACGTTATTGTGCTTTGTTCTGAAGTGCCAGCCCAACCTTTCTCTTATTGGTTCCGAACCAATTAAAATAAGTAAATAAATAGGAGACAGCTTTGATGATGCAAAAAAATCTTCAATGGAAAATGCAAGTCAAAGTCTAAAACAGAATAGTTTTCCTATTGAAATGAATTTACTTGCGAACCCATAGAGCTAAGAAGACACCCCAGTGAGTTTTTCTTCTCTTCGAGCAATACGGAGCAGAATATATGTGAGGAAAAGTACAAGGAAGCAAAAAAAAATAAATGTGTGTCTCTGGCCAAGGTACATTTTCTCTATTCTGCGGACCCGTCTTCAGTTGCAGCAGACTTGCAGCGCTGCCAGATACAAAATGGAATCGAGGGCAGGCAGAGTCTTAACAGGTGTTGGTACAAACTGAACGCTTCAAAGGGACTTGCTTTTTGCTGCCAAGAGGATCGATGCAGATGTACGTTTTGGCTTCTTCAGACTGAAATGGCCTAAATTCTCTTTCTTGAGAAAAGTTTGTGAATTTATTCCATGCTAAAACCCACTGTTATCTGACCAGCCAGGAAACATTTCCCCGTCAGAAATGGTCTCTTGTCATGAAATATTCAAACGAAAGACAGGCAAGGTTTTGATTTTTAATGATCCCATAAAACACCCTTTGTGCTATGATTTTGGGAGTTTTGTTGTTGTCGTCATTGGATTCAAGAGCCAGACTTTTTAATGCGAATCCGCCTTTCTCTGTCCTGTCTGCCGACTCTGCCTGGCTTTGTGCAGCTCAGACTGGAGGCTTTCGTACCTGGTGGGCCTCTCCCCGGAAGTCCGGCAAATCACTGCAGCTGTGTGCGCTATTCGCAGAAGGTTAAATTTATTCCACGCTGCAGAGTAGGAACTCATCTCTGTAAATAATATTATCATGCTCCTTTATAAACATTTTGGTAGAAGAAAATTCCTGGTTTAACTCAATAACATATTACACTTTCCCTGGCCCACGAATTAGATTGATTATGGTGGCACGTGAGATTGATAATACGTGGATCTGTGTTATGACAGCCATTGTTTTAGTGCCAAGCTGAAGAGGAATGCGTCCTTAAATGTATCATTGTATAAAATATTGACCTAGAGAACTTCATTATTCAAGCTGGAGAGACAGTCACTACTTAACAGTAATAAACTGTTTCTGTGTTACATTGAGAATACTTCGGGAAATATGAGAGTTGTCAAATCTCTTGAAAATCCTGTCTTTATAGTACACATGACACTAAAGCTGTAGCTGTATTTTCTGCTAATAAAAGCAAAGGCACAGACAGATGTGAAGGATATCACGGCGCGCTGACAAGAAACTAAGAAAAATGAATACCTGGTTGAGGAGTCGGAAAGACACAGGCCAATGACCTTGGGAAGCTTTACTCTTTCGAGATATTTTTGTTCTTGTAAGGAGAGCGAAGATAATGCTGCATTAGTGTAAAAAATAAAATAAACCTGAGGCTCTAAACTGAAGACATTTTATGAAAAATACCCTGAAGTGTCTCTTAACAGAAAGTCACGTGAGATAACATAAAAATAAAAGATGCTGAATGCCAGCCAGAATATTTTAGAAAAGAAAGACATTTTAGAAGTTAGCAAAAAATGATCTACAGAGGAACCCAAAAAAATGACAATTTGAACCAGAACGACATTCCTTTCATTTGTTAAGTAAGAAAAATCCTTGCTTTCTATTAGCCTCCACATCTCCTTCTGCCCTATTTTACCATTCGTAGTAAAGCTTTTCCTCCTCTTAAGAAAACTGTGGTTAATGTCATTTACAAAATATCAACACCTTGCAGGCCATTTTTGAATTGCTGTTATAGTAGCCTCCTATTTGCCTGGAACCTAAAAAGAAAAAAAAAAAAAAATTAATCAGAAAACATTAGCATATAAAAATACTAATTGATGTTCAGTATAACTAGTCATCCTGAAGTATCTCATTAATAACTAAAGAACATTCATTATAGTTTTGGTGCTTGGTTTTATTTTATTCTAATTTTTGATTCAGAACCCTATGAAAAGCATATGTGATAATGCTCAGTTATTCAGAATACCAACTTTAGCAGAATACCAATAGATAGTTCTCTTTTTAATTTTTTCAGAAACCTAAAGTTGGTTATGTTTAACCAAGATAGTTTTGCTGTGATAAAAAACTTTCTTTCTTTAATAATACTTAAAGGAAATAGTGTAAGTTATATACTAAATTTAAGAATGACTATAGATAATTCTAAAAAATGGTGTTTTAATTCTCAGGTATCATTTTCTGAAGTTTACATACTTATGTTGCTTTATTATTAACATGGGGTGCCTGGGTAGCTCAGTCGATTGGGCAGCTGACTCTTGGTTTCTCCTCAGGTTGTGATCTCAGGGTTGTGAGATCAAGCCTAGTGCTGGCATCCCACACTCAGTGGGGAGTCTGCTTGAGATTCTCTCTCTCTCCCTCTGCCCCAGCTTGCACACTCTCCTTCTCTCTTAAAAACAAAACAAAACAAAAAACAAAACAAGAACACTATTAACACCTTAAGTGCGTAAAGAGGCAACATTAGATTATCTGCAATGTACTTAAAAGCTCTTAAGAAAAGATACAAGGAAACAAATATAAACACACAGTATACATACACAGAGAAAGAGAAAAAGAGGTATGGAGCAAGAGACTTTTCAAAAGGGAGAAATGATGGCATGTACTAACGGAGATAAGCAAGAGTGGAATAATAAAAATATTAACTATCTCAATAACAAAAGTGACTTTGTGCTTTACTTTTAATCTATTAACTAATATTAATGTGTAGTATATTTGTGCCACATATCCTTAGAATTCCTTTCAAATTAATGAATAATTAGTTCTTACATTCCATAGTTCCAGAACAATTGCCTTAAAGACTGGCTCCCCAGTTGAGAAGCCACTCCAGATTTTGCATTTCCTTCCCCAAAGCAACCATTTCTGACAGTCTCCCTCGTGGTGGGAATAGACAAGGAAGTCTCTTTTTCAGTCTTTGCCCCTTGGAAGTTTGATTAGGTATTTGTATGTCAAAGCTTGCAAATTTTATTCCAAGGAAATGAGAAATAGTGGAGTGAAAGCGATTAAAGGGTAATATTTCTTAGATGCAAGTAATTAGAAGTATCCACAAATGGTCATCCAACTTGCGAGGATGACATTTTGGGAGAAACGGCCACGTGCTAATCCACTCATGAGTTGTCAATAAACGGTCTACTTTCTGAGCCTAGGAATCCAGCTTTCTTCAGGTATGAAGTCAGATGATCTTCATTTCTGTGTTCAGGAGCTATTTGACCATCCGATTTACATTATAGGTCCCTATTTTTCCTTTTTATTTATTGGTGCACTATCAATCATGGACAAATAATTATGTACTATTTTAATATAACATATCAAATACTGTAAATCACTATGTAGTTATATATTTGAAGTCCAATTGGCAAAATAAATGGAGGCCTTCATGGTGTACTGAAAAATGTTTATGTTTAGTCGGGCAATAGTCAACTTATTACATGGAACGTTATACTTGAATTCTGGCTGCCCCAACAGTCAAATGTTAACTTTTCGACATAGCAAATGCTGTATTATATCAGAAAAGATTCCACAGCACACTCTCTTTCCAAACCATCATTCTAATTGTTACCTGTACAATGAAACATAAGGCTGCTCAGTCACCAGAGGTGCTCAAGTCTATCTCCAGGCTTGTGAACAGTATCAAGTGGCACCAAGGTAACCAGCTTGTGTGTCAGTCACTGAGAGGTTCCAGAGGACATGGCAGGCAACGTGACTCATCTAAATTTGCCTGCCGTCTCCTCCACCCAGAAAACAGCCTCTTCACCGACTACCTTTCCACTGGGTTACTGGATTTAAAATAAAACCACTGGCTCTGGGTTCAGAATTCTTTACTTTAACAGCAGAAGTGGTGCATCTGGAAATGGCTGTTGACTACATCTTGACATGCATTATTTCATGATAGGGTGAGAAGTTAGGAAAACATATCAATAGGATATTGACCTGTCTTTCCTATTAGTAATTCTCTTGCATTCACAGAGGCTAATTCTGGTGCCCCTGGTATCTCAGGTTTTTTGTTCATTTTTTTGCATTATTTTTTGTTGTTAGAGTATCAGTGAAATGGGGATTTTTTTTAAAGGCTGCTTGTGTAGGTATGTATTTGTGTATTGCCATTCACTCCCATTTCACCCGCACATTTTTTAAATCACATGTTAAGATTAAGATAATAAAAAGAAGGCTTTGTTAAGGGTAGCAAAGGCAGGACCTCTTCTGTTTAAGGTTTCTCTGCCAACAGGGTCCATAGCCTCAAGTTCCCCTCTCAGGACAGAATCAGAAGTCCTTGAATAACATCCATGTATTCCGAGGACCAAGCATGAAAACAAAACCACGCACTGCAGGGTGAGATGAGAGGAAACCAGGGAACTAGAAGATAGGAAGGGGCTGATTCGTCCTTAAACAGTGAGTAGAGCAGAGATATAAAAGGAACCAGGCAAAGGGCCTCACAGAATAGGCCACGAGACAACAAAAGCTCCCGTGGGATATCACTGAGACGTTACATCACTTAATGTAGTCCTCTGGCGTCCTCCTCATGATGTAAATCTTCAATTACACATTGTTTTGTGTATTTTTTGAGTCTTCGTGTGTAAGGGTAATCTTCGTGATACTCTTGGTTATAGACTATAGTCTCTCTCTATATAATATAGTCTATAGTCTAATATAGTCTATAACTATATTCTCCCTCTGTGTCAAATTAAGGGTAAGGTGTGGGATTTGGGTACAATTTTGTTTGGATGAGAGATTGATACAGTTCAAGGTTTCAAGTTGTGAAGTCTTGTCAGGGGGAAGAAGAAAATGAATTCGACCCCTTCTGTGTTTCTCCTCTCTTGCACTGGGTTTCCTCTTCCACACAAACAATAAACCAAGACATGGATGCAAGCTCGTAGCCTGTTTAAAGATGGATTAAATGAGATGTCAAAACCATGGGTATGGCATCTGATACCCTAGCCCTGGGAAAGACTGAAATTACGATAATCAGTGGAGACAAATGTGCCACTCATAACCAACATTCTCAGATTGGTTTATAAATGAAATTGCCAGTTTACTAATTTGTATTGGGAATCAGCCTGCTGTAATGACAAAACATTGGTGTCCAGTGCTTAGGGGATCCTGTTCCAGAGTTTGAGGCAATTGAAAAACTAATTAATACTGAAAACTCTACTCGGTGAATGTAGCTTTAGGAGAATATATATTTTTATTCCAGCTGGCACCTTAAGCTGTGATTTCCAAACGAGTGCTTTTGGAGTATGTGTGAGGACATGGTACATTGCCTTAGAGCACCAATTTTACAGTAAGATTTTATTTTTTATCAGGAATAATTAAGCCATTTAAAAATACTTACATTAAAAACAAAATTGTATTATGGAGTATGCCTAGGAATGCAAAATGCTGTTAGTTATGTTTAGATAAAACACAAAAGGAACCTTCCATTTTTAGAGAGCCTCTGTGCCAAATAAAGGGGTGCAGTGCCGACCAGAATGCGCATCAATGGTTCATTTTCTCTCTCCTTGGTCAGGTCTAATGGTAAAGTTTGTACAAGATTCACAGGCTGAATTGATGCTGTGCTCTGTGGAGACGTAGGAGCTGACAGAGCCTTCTCCTCCAGCAGCTGTCTGGACAGGCTCCTTGCTGACCATTGTCCATTTGTACTCATCTTCACAGCCTCATCCGTTCCTTTTTCAATATACTTTCATAACTTTTCTAAATTTATAGCTTATTTTACATTGATTACATTTTAGGTTGACTGCTTCCTGATGATATATAAAGGGCACTTTAATCTCATGAATTACCTGTTTCTAAATCACAATGCAGGTTGAGTTACTTTATAAAGGGTTTTCCAGCTCCATCTCTATGTTTTGATCAACAACAATTACACGGAGTAGAGCATTTTGTCCTGAGTGTTTTTGGATTTCCCTTACCCTTGTCTTAACTCTTTTTTGACCTAGGTTTTTAGATAACATTGCTTTGCAGCCTTTACTCTTTATCTTTGATAACATACTTTTTGGGTGGTTCTTATTTTTAGAAAGTTTAAATAAAAGTAAAAATCTCAAAGAAGAGCTAAGTGTTTTAATCTATACAGGCAACCATTAAAAACTGTTTTTCATTCTTTATGAAATCAAGCCTACTATAATGAAGGCTTACCAAAAGATAGCCTGAAAACTAGCAAGTATGAGAGTTTGATAGATAATTTTTTTTATTAACTTTGCTCTGTTGTTTTTTCCCCCTTTTGGTCTTTTTACTGCTTAATTTATGACCAAAGCAATTGGATAAAGGAAGGTAAGGCCAGTGACGCCGTTACATGGCAATTTTGTGTTCTTCTAGTAAGCGTAATACTAGCGTAATACTCTAGTGACTGTCTGCACCCTACTTCTGATATCACTCATATTTCATCTATTTATGCTGTTTTATTTTTATGGCACTTGCCAATCCTAAAACTCTATTACTTATTTTATGTGTTGTCGTTTTCTCATTTGAATGTAAGTTCTGTGAGAGCAGGGACTTGCTCTGCCTTGGTCGCTCTATTTTTATCACCTAGAACAGTTCTTGATGACTCTCGGTGTGTATTTTTAGTGCATGGCTTCTCAACTTCAGCGCTACTAACATTTTGAGATGGATACGTCGCTGTTGTGGGGGACCGTCCTGTGCATTATAGGCTGCCGGGCAGCGTCTCGGCCTCCGCCCTCTAGATGTCAGTAGCAGCCGCACTCGAAGTCGTAAATAAAAAATGTCTCCAGATATTAGCAGATCTGGGGAGAAGGGAACGGCCAAATTGCCTCTCATTAGACCCATTGGTTTAATAAAACCAGAAGTAATGCGGATTTAAGCCTGTCTTTTTCATGTAAGAGATAATGAAAGCAGACCCAAAGAACTCACTTAAATAGGCAAATGAAGTTATGGATAGACAACCCACTTCTACAGAAGCCGAAGTTGGTAAGGGACAAGAGAGGTCAAATAAGTAATCTAAAGCACATACACAGATAGAGGATTAAGTTGGATGGAACAATTTATAATGCTAGCATCCCTGGAAAGCCATAGCTCTCATTTGTCCCTGGGTAATGCTACAACAGGATTAAGCGTGGATATATATATACACATACTTTTTTTTTCTTTAATTGAGCCATTGCAAAATGACAGTCTTCCAACCTGCTCTTCTTTTGGCAAGGGCAATGCTCTCATACCAACTGGCTAAAAACAAAACAAACCCGATTATAGGAGGCCCTTTTAAACAGTGTGATTAGAGAATATTATACATGGGTTTCTTTTTCACGTGCTGAGTGCCTGGATAACATTTTACTCCTTAAATTAGCAAGGGACCAATATATGTAATTACAAATAAACTGATGGTCTAAGTAAGTTGCATATATTAAAGAAAAACTATATGAATCAAATAGAAAAACATTTATTAAACCCTACTAAGTGGAATTTTTTTTTTTACATTGTTGTATTGAAATACTACAGCAAAATTATTTCACCGATAATAAAGTTACTTGTTACAGGTCTCAGAGCTACTAAGTCCTGCATTTGATTTTTAAAACCTGGTCTGTCTACTCTAAAGCCAGCATTTTACCACTTGCTACGATATGTGCTAGCAAAATATGCCTAAATAATGCCCTCTAAGTACAATTGGATGGATTCCAAACAGACAAATTTTTATTGTGATTAAAATAGTCTCAGCATGTTAAACACTTCAGCAATGTAAATATTAAAGATAGGTAATTCCACTCACTAGAAATAGTTGAAGGTCAGACCAAACAAATCTCGCTTGTATTTTGCCCTGGGATATCCTATGTGTTTGCTCTAAGATAGGTAAATCCATCCAGGAACCTATCTAACCATATTAATTTATGGTTGACTTAAGCATTTTGTCTAGAATAGTACACATTCTCCTTTTTTCTCCACTTTATCCTTTTCCTTTACTCTTGGTGAAGAACTATTTGCTTATATTCCATGCATTTGTCCATTTACCTTTTATTAAGTCAAGGATTACATTAATTTCTATAAGCCACTAGCCAGAGATAACACTGTAGATCTTTGTAAGTTACCCAGAAGTGAAAGAGTTCAGCTATTCTTTTGAAATTCTTCATTGGAACGTGTTAACCTGGGGCAACATCTAGCGTTATAGAATTGGAAAAGTAGAATTAATTTGCTATTTTTTCAGCCTTGAGAAAACACCAGAGTAGTCATATGCATATCTGGCCAAGAATTATTTGAAAATTGTGCTAAGGTATAACAATAAAAAATGGTATAATTTCATCATTAAAACTTAGAACCCACTTCTTTTCAAATAATGATCATTTCTAAGTATTATTTAGTATTTATAGTATACATAGTAAAATAAAATGATAGCGGATCTTTAGTGCACAGAGGAATGATGCATGGGCTGGCCACTTTATGTTGTATATTCTGTAATTGGAAAAACCCTCTGGTATTTGTTGATTTCTGATAAGCCTGTGGGTCTCTTGACAACGCAGCTTGTTAAACTTAAATTGCTACAATTTCCTTGTTTTAAGGCTCTGACTCCCTCACTCTTGTCCTGCTGGCTTTGATTCTTAGGGCACTCATGGATCAATTAAACCAAAGCCTATTACTTATTTAAAAAAATGTTTTGCAGAAAATATTCATAGTGGCAACAGTTTAATCATGTTTGTAGTTTGCGAGTTTACTCTTTAACCTTTTCATTTTAAAAAATGAAAATTATAAAACTTAAGCATTTTGTGAATTAATTACAATTTCACTTTATGTGCTCTCCATTCTCATAACATTCAATCGGTAAGATGTTGATTTTAGTATTTTGAAATAAGGAGAATACTTATATTTTAATGGATATCAAGAATGAACTGATATTTTTACATATTTTTGACATTTGTTAAACCCATCAGTGAAGTTTTCCTTTAGATACCCAAATGTGAACAAGATACCTGAGATTAACCCACCCTTCCTTCCTGACATGTACATCAAATGAGTAGATGAGAGCAAAGTAATCCTCAGGCCTTGGTTGAAATTCCACAAAGTGTTTCATGTTAAATTCTCACAACAGAGTTGTGAATAAGAGGAGAAAAATATGAGTGGAAATCAAGGGCAATTAGGTGACTTAGTTATTCAGTAATGGAAATCAAAGGATTCTAATGAATGAATTTGTATTAAGTTAGAATGAAACTCCTTGGTTCTGTCCTTGTCTCTAACAGAGTATGGGTGATGCAAAGCTGGACAAGGTGCTGGATGCATGAACTACTAAGACCTGTTTGAAAAAAGTTTGATCAGCACATGGACCAAATCTAATAGAATAAAAAAGTCAACATTATCCTTGACTAGTTCTAAAAACAAACCAGTAAGGACAGAATTCTACGAACAAACAGAAGTGACTGGCCAACACTAATTTTTTTTTATGATTTGCTGTTTTTTAAAATTTGAAAGTTGTATGTGTTCATCAAAGAAAAATTAGCAAACGTAGAAATTTAGAAAAGATACCAACAATAATGGTTTTAATATTTTCATGTACCATTTCTTTTTGGTTTTACATGTGAATTTATATTTTTCTATATTTTCCCATGAACATTTTCACTTTTATATATGTGATTTACTTTCCCAGTTCTACATGAGTTTAAAATTACACATAAATTATTCTATATTACATATAATTATATAGGTATATAGGTATATATATATAATTTCTGAGGATTACTTTGTTTTGATACTGAACAAGAATAAACTCTGATGGTTGAAGTGTTCTTACAGGGGGATAGCTATAGTGGAATTGCTTTTGATTTCCATAATAAGGGATAACAACAAAATAGTTAATTTTTAAGAGACGGTTAACACTAGAAAAGGTGCATTAGAGGAGTACAAAAGTACATTAGAATAACCAGTCAGTTATGGTTTGTCGAAACAATGGTTCTTATTAATATTTTTATGGCACTTTGGGTCTTGTATAATTGATAAGATGTATTGTTACTATGATTTAAACAGTAGTCAATTATTAACCTTACCTTTCCGTATCCTGGGTGAACTACACCATCCACCAACATTTTCACGTTTATATGTGTGATGCAGTTGCCTAGTTGTTCCAGAACAGTTTGTGTTGCTTTGACTCTCACATTAAAAAAAAAAAAAAAGACGTAAAATTGTTTACAAACTTTTTCTTTAAAAATTCACTACCCATTTCTCTATTCTGGAGTTTGGAGAAAAATTTCATTCCCCAAATATCTTATTCAGGTGTTTAAATCTCATCTGTATTATTATTTTCTGAATAATAATATTCTTGGGTGGCAACCAGCTAGGTGAACCCAGCTTCTTGGGTTCTCCTTTGCTTTTGTAACACAACCTAAATTACCAATATGGTTCATGGAATAGGCTGCTTTTCATGAATTATGACTATGATTTAGAAATCCCGTTAAGTGTGTATAGTTCCAGTTAATATTGTCTTCAATAGTATTTTCTTGATTTCTTTTTCCAGAATAACAATTATTCCCATATTTCTATTATCAGTCCTCCATGTCTCACTTCTCTTTCTCCTATATATTTTATATCCAAATCATCCGAGAACTTACTTGACATTCTTCAGGGAGCCGTGACTTCATCAGGGTTTCCCTGAGAAAGCAAGTCATGGGCACTGTGCGTGAGGTGTTCGTAATGTATTCAAACTCAGTTTTGGGTAAATTAAAAATTAAAAATGTGTAATTTAAGAAATGAACGAGCAAAGGGATGAAAGAGAGGCAAACTGGGAAGTAGACTTAACTATAGAGAACAGAAGGGAGGTGGCTGGCTGGGGTGGGGGGGAGTGGGTTAAACAGGTGATGGGGTTCAAGGACTATTCTTGCTGTGATGAGCACCTGGTATTGTATGAAAGTGTTGAATCACTATATTGCACACCTGAAACAAATATTGCGCTATAGGTTATCTAAGTGGAATTAGAAAAAAAAACTTAGGTAAAATAAAATACAAAATAGATGCATCCATGTGGAATTCAAGCTTTTTAAATAATATCATTTAAAGTTTTCTTTTTCTTAAATTATATACGTGTTTTTCCTTTGATTGCACTATCAAACTCCTTATCTATTTTCCACTTACTGTTACTAGGACTGTCAGTCTCGTTATGCTCTTGTACTTTTGATAGGCAGATAGTATTCTTTAAAAAAAATACATATTAGAATCATTCAAATATAAACTACAGTTTTATAAATACTATTATGAAGATTAATAAACGCATTCTAAATGTTGAGATTTTTAACTCCCCATACAGATAGAGGGGTATCTCAAAATGGGTTCTTATTATCAGTACCTAATTTTGTTCTACTTGAGGAAAGGCTGTATGAGGTTTCATCATATTAAGGGAAGTTGTGTGGCCTTAAAAATTGTTTCTTTCTACGTCTGTTGGTCGTCTCTACGATTTATTCAAAGGACACCAGTTACATGTTCTCTTACTCATGAGAGAATCCTCTCTCCTATTGGCATGCATGTTCAGGGTGGAAAGAGGATTTGAAGAAAGTAAGCTTTCAGGTAGCTTACAGGCAAGGGAAGATGATCAGATAATACTTTCGAGAGAAAACAAAGCAAATAACAAAACAACTCCAGCATTGTTTTCAGTAATATGCAAAGTCTTAGAGTATGAAGTAACTAGGGGAGACTGAAACCTATGCTTATTAATCTCTCAAATTTTGCACAAATCCTGAAAATCATTGGAGCTTCTGGGCAAAGTGGAAGGTTCAAATCTGGCCTAAAATTTCAGTTAATTATATTTTATCACAAATTTAATGACACAGTTTTAATTAGAGAAATACCAGTATCTAGTTGGCAGGTGGTTTAGTTGGAACTATTTAGTAATTAAACAGACATAATGACCCCCAAAGCCAAGCAAACAAAAACAAATGAAAATTTCAAAAAAATTGGCTTAAGAAAATTGAACTTTACAATGTGATAAAAATTGGTTTTAATTTGTAAAAGTTTCAGGAAGTTTGCATTTGTGTCCATAAATGTTTGCATATTTGTAACATGTAATTAAAAAATTTGTTGTAAATGCCATTTTATTGGTTTTAAATGTCTTCCGTATTTAACTATGGAATAGCATTTGTGTAAATGCTTACAATGGATAAAATTCATAGTACAGTTCTTGGTTTTGAGAAAATATCTCAAAATGCAGCTTTCCTCTGTTTAGAAACTTTTAGCATGTTACCTAATATTTTACGTTTTAGAATGAATTCATTTAACAACTGCACTAGAAAACCCTTTAGTTTGTAACCATGCTAGTTAAAGACCACAATTGTGAATTTCTACCTTATTCTTCAGTCCAGAAACCTCATTTCTGAACTGCTGTGTGCTCAAACTTGAAGTCTCCACGAAAAGTAATAATACTCTCTTCATTTTTTCAGTAGCACAGGGGATAAGACAGGTTAAGATGCAAAAAGTGAGCCATTAATGGGGGATATGCTATGATGATTACTTCAGATGATACTGTATCAGATAGATAGAAGGTATCGATGATACTGACACTCTGAAGGAGATCATTCAATTTAATTATACTATTCCTGCCAATAAATGTCTGTAGCCTTGTTATCCTTGGATATTTTTTCTATAAAAAAATAATAAGACTGTTAGGTAAATGTGGCTATATATTAGTCTAGAGATACTCTACCTGTGCTTAGAGTGTACAGAAACTATTTAACAATTAAAAATGTACATGTGGAGAAAATTATAAAAATATGGAATTGCAAAGAAAGCATATAGGACATTTTTTTTCAATCTTGTCATGTGAAAACTTCCATATTCAAGACATGAGACAGAAAATCTTAAAAGTGTATTGAAAGCTCTTAATGGTTAAAAGGAAAGCAACTTTATTTAAAATGGTAACAGATACAAATGAAATATCTGTAATTACACACGAAATATTAGAGATTGTTATTGGGTTCATGTCTATGTGGAAGTATGGCTGTTAAATTTTATTTATATCCTGGTTCACTGGACCAAAAATATAGTAAAAGCAAGTATAATAAAAATGTTACTTACAGAAGTAGTAAGATGATCAAGTACTTACTGTTTTAGAAGACCTAGAAAACTTGGTAACTTTTTTTTTTTCCTAATTGTCCTCAAAATTTGGATTCCCAAGTTATTTTACTCTCTTTATCAGAGCTTATACTGGGGAAAGACCTGAAAAATAAATGTGTTTCTCCAAGTGGGAAACCAGGTATGCAAACATCTAGCTATTCTTTAAGTCTTCTCAAAATCCCAATAGCTTTAAGTTATAAAACGAAGGACATAAATATCACCTTCTCAGAAAGGTGAATGAGTTCACGGAATTCTATTAATATTTATATAGTATCTCAATAAATCTATCCACTAATGAATAAATGACAAGCAGCTATTTTGCATTGCTTTGAGGGAATATCAACTTCTAAGTGTTCTGTGATTTTTGTGGAAAATTCCGATCTGAACATAAAACAGATCCACATCCGTCTAATGAATACAGTGGCCCAAGAGAATGACTTCTACAGTTAAGAGATAAAAATTCCTTCCTTAAATGAGATTGGTATCACATATACCGATTGTACAGAGATAAGTTCAAATGTTGATATGGCTGTCTATTTAAATCTATTGACTTTAAAATGTACAGCATGAGTCAGAACAACTGGCACTTTTTCCTCACAGCGTGCAAGCCAGAAGCCTCTGCTGACAGGAAAACAATTCCGTCCTGGGTAGTGTGTCAGTTTTTTCCCCCAGAGTTTTAAGTACTTCTTAAAAACTCTCTTGGATAAATAGTGGACAAAGTTGGAAAGTCTTATCACAGTGATATTTACAAAGCAACTTTTTGTGTAGAGTCCTGTGTCAAGTCTGTATGTATTTGTGTTGAAGATTTTTTGTTGTGCTGCTGTGTACCAAGAACTGGCAGCTGGGAGTTGAATAAGAGTTTTAGAATTTTTCTAAAAGGTGTAGCAAAGAAAAGGATATAGAAAGGAAGGTCCTTTGGCCAACTGTCCTCTTCGTCAACACACATTAAGAACGGTTCTGTTAACACCTTTTATGTCACAAGGATTTGGATAAAGTATGGGTCAGTAAATACTTGTTCCAAAGTAAGAGCTACATGCAGTGAAAAATATATTCAAGGATCATTAATATTTAATTCAGATATTTTTGTTACATTTCCAAATCAGTGGTCAGGAAGGAGTTTGTTGTTTTGGTAAATCTTCCATTTTGAGGTCAAATTTAAACACTTTGAAATGCACAGTTCTTAACTGTACAATTCTGAATTTTGATAAATCTATACACCCTTGTAACTAATATGTCAATCAAGATGGAATATTGTTTCCCACCAGTGAATCCCTACCCCCCATTGGCGCCATTGCTCTGTTTTCTATTACTATATGTTAGCTTCACCTGTTTTTGAATGTCACATAAATGAAATCACGCAGTCTTTTATCTGGTTTATTTCACTCAACATAATTTTTTTTCACGTGTGTGTTTGGTATGTTATTCTTTGGAGAATGGCTCTGAAACATCATGCTAAGACTAAAAGGTAGAGTTTAAATAGACAGTTGTATAAGGATATTTTAGAACATACGTGATGACTGTTAACTCTACAACATTTTAACCAGAGTTTGATATACCTAGTTGACAGTAGCATCCAGATTTTCCAAGTAGTTATCATTTCTTTTCTTGTCTGCATAGACTTATTCTCATGAGCTGCCTTCTGAGTGAAAACCATTGGATATTATTGCATGAATCTGTAGTTTATCCCTTTTATTACTGCATGGTACTCCGTTGTATACATATATTGCAGTTTGTTTATTCCTTTATGTTGACATAGTTGGGTGATTTCTAGTTTTTAGCTATTAATAAAACTGTTATAAAAATGTGCATGCAAATATTTCGGTTTCTTTCTTTTTTTTAAATTTTATTTTATTTCTTTTACATAAATTTCCAGGAGTGGAATTGTTTGGTCATCGGGTTGGTGTCGATTTGGTTTTGTAAGAATCTGCCAAACAGTTTTTCAAAGTGGTTGTACCATTTTAAAATTCCACCAGCAACATTCTGCTTGTTCCACCACCTTGCCAAATTTTAGAATTTTCAGTTTGTAAAATTTAGCCACTTTAGTGTGGGTGATGGTATTTTAATGTGATTTAAACCATATTCCAGATTACTGAAGATACTGAGTACTTCGCCATGTGCTTATTGGTCATTCATATGCCTTCGTTTGTGAGTTTACTGTACTCATAATTGTTTTTCCAATTTTTTAAACTTAATTTTTTTTCAGAGTAGTTTTAGGTTCATAACAAACCTAGAGGAAGGTACAGTGATGTCCCATATACCTCCTGTCCTCACACATGAATAGCCTCCTCTTTCACTAACATCACTCACCAGAGTACATTTGTTACAACTAGTCACTGCGTTGACACATCTAATCACCTAAACCCCTGTCTTTAATCTTTTTGATATTAATAAAGCCATTTCAACTTTCTTAAGCTTACAGTTTCAGTGATACATTTTTCCATTCTTTATTTTGAACTGCTTCTTATCTGTATATTTAAGCTATATCTCCTATAAACTGCTTTTAATTATACCATGTTTTTCGAGTTCTTAAAATACTGATTTTAATCTGAGTGTTTTGCAAGAATTAAATGTAATACTTACATATTAGGATTTGTGTCAGCCATTTTTCTGCATTTTTTAACAATCTTTCTGTTCTTTGGTTCCTCATTTTTGCTTTCATTTAGGTAATCTAATAAGTTTCACAGTTTCATTATAATGACTTGATTTGCTTTTAGCTATGTCTGTGTTTGTCTTTTTGTGGTTGCCGAGATACATAATATGCTTCCTTGATGTATTACAGTTTACAGTCTCTTAAATGTAGCCATATATTTACCATTCCTACTGTTCTTATATCTGAATTTTCAACGGAATTTCTCACCTTTTTTCATCTGAAAATATATTCATTGCACCCTCATTTTGAAAAGATTTTCAGTGATTACAAAGTTTTAGGACACCATTTTTTCATTCAACACTTTGGCAATGTCATTCCATTTTGTTCTAACCAACATTGTTTATCATAAGAAGTTAGCAATCATATATCATTGTTTTGGTCAATGCAATGCCTTTTGTGTGTGTGTGATTTGACAGGTTTATACATTATGCTGCGTTCACCACAAGTATAGTTTCCATCTGTCCCATCACATCGCTATTACAATAACATTGACTGGATTTTTTTCTTTGATTTTTTTATAAGATTTTTCCCTTTGTCTTTAATTTGCAGGAGTTTGCTGTGATGTGACTAAATGTAGTTTTCTTCGTATTCTATTTCCCACCAAATTTGGGGGAAATGTTATCCATTATTTAAGTTCATTTTTTTTTTCTTCTTTGATGGTTGTGTGCACATGTGTTTGCCCCATTCTCACCTTTCCTGGAACTCCAATACATATAATTTTGATCCCTTGATATTATGTTAGTAAGGCTTTCTCCCCCCCCCCCCCCAACACCTTTTTAAATCTCTTCAGGTTAGGTAGTATTTACTGCTCCGTCCTCAAGTTTATGGACCCTTTCTTTTGCAGTCTTCAGTCTGGTGTTTCTAATAAATTACTGATATCGGGTATTGTGTGGTGAGCAAGGGTTTACCAGTTTCTTTTATTTCAAGGATAATAATACTATGCTATTTGTTTGCTGCCTGGAGAAGGTTTCCTTATACATGTTTTTGGTTTTTTTTTTGTTGTTTTTGTTTTTGTTTTTTGATTACTGAAGCATGATTGACATACAATATTCGTTTTAGGTATACAGTATTGACATGGCAATTCTGTGTATTACTCAGTATGTGTAGTCATCATCTGTCACTACCCAATATTAAAATATTGCTGACTCTATTTCCTTATCCTGTCTGTGTCTTACTTATTTTATAACTAGAAGCCTATACTTATCAACCCCTTTATATCTTTCACCCATTCATTCACCCACCTCCCCTCTGGCAACCATCATCAGTTGGTTCTCTGTATTGAGTCTGTGTGAAATCATATGGTATTTGACTTTCTTTGCCTGACTTAGTTCACTTAGTTAATATCCTCTGAGTCCATCCATGTCACCCCAAATGGCAAGATCTTATTCTTACTTATAACTGAGTAATATTCCATTGTGTGTGTATCACATCTTCTTTAATCCATTCATCTATCAGCGTACACTTGGGTTCCTTTAATATCTTGGCTGTTGTAAATACTGCTGTGGGAAATAAAAGGGGCACATATACCTTTTTGAATTAGTGTTTTCATTTTCTTTGGGTAAATACCCAGTAGTGGAAATATTGGATCATAGGATGTTTCTGGGTATTTGTGGGGGTTTTTGGTATTTTTGTTTTTAAATTTTTGAGCAAACTCCATAGTGTTTTTCCACAGCATTACGCTAATTTACATATCCACCAACAGTGCAGAGGGTTCTCTCTTCTCATGTTTGCCAACAATTAGTATTTTTTGTCTTTTTGGTAATAGCCAATTTCTTTTATATATTTTTTTCTGATATATGTGAAGTAATTGGGGAGAAGTAAAAATAAAAGATTTACAATATGAACCCAGGTTATGAGGATTAGAGAAGAAGATATGTTTTACTGGAAAAATGTTTTTTAAATTGTACAAGATAGAATATGACAGGGGCGCCTGGGTGGCACAGCGGTTGAGCGTCTGCCTTTGGCTCAGGGCGTGATCCCGGCGATCTGGGATCGAGCCCCACATCAGGCTCTTCTGCTATGAGCCTGCTTCTTCCTCTCCCACTCCTCCTGCTTGTGTTCCCTCTCTCGCTGGCTGTCTCTATCTCTGTCGAATAAATAAATAAAATCTTTAAAAAAAAAAAAAAGATAGAATATGACAGATGTATAAAAGGAGATGAAGGAATACATACTGAATGTCCACTAAATTCAAAGACCAGGGGTACTGTAAATGTACTCAGCATGGTGCTAATAACAATCAAAACCTAAAACCATCCTGGCCTCATGGGACTTAGAGTCTCATCTAGATGAACAAATACTAGTTCACACAAATAAAATCACAAATCAAATTCAAACTTGAAAATAGGATAACCTATTTTAAGGAAAGATATGTGTTTCTTAAAGCATATAATGGCATTCGAAATAGGTAGGAAGGCCCCTGAAGACCTCTCCAAAAATGTGGTCATTGAGCTGAGATCTGAAGGATGAGTAAGGGTTATTGAGTAAAAGGAGGAAGAGAAAAACATTTCAGGATAAGCTTTACAGCAGGTGAAATATGGTAAATGGAAAGCATTAAAGGAAGTTCCTGTGTGAATGGAGTCAAGAGGTGTTAGCTGGTGGCGAGCAGAGGGAGAATACGTTAAGATTTGGGTTGGACCATGCAAGGCCACTTGAAGAGATTTTGCATTACCGAAAGACTAGTTGAAGAATAGTTCTGAATAAAAGGACGAATAATCAGATTTGCATAGCAACAAGAACAGCCCGTCTTTAGGCCTGGCAGTGTGGGTATATAGAGACATAGAGGCCTGCTCTGACCTCATCAGAGATGACTGCAGTCTGACGTTCCGTGTAAGTACAAACGGATGCGGACAGAATTCAGGAAACACTGAGTTACTGA